>NC_081777.1:12497246-12714746 GCF_963082965.1 Carassius carassius | reverse complement strand
GTGGTGGTCTTTCTCGGCCTCGGGGAGCAGGGCGATCTGGGTGAGAGGTATGGAATGCTTCTAGGAGTATAGGGCCTAGGATGTCATCTCTAGGGACCCAGGAGCGTTCTTCTGGGACGTAACCTTCCCAGTCGACGAGGTACTCTAATCTACCACCACGTTGCCGGGATTCCAGGATCTCCTTCACTTTGTAGAAGGCTCCTTCCTCTAATAGTAATAGGAGAGGGGGTTCCTCTGTCCAGGCTCTGTGGAGACAGGAGGGTGAAAAGGTTTTAGGAGTGAGACATGGAAGGTTGGGTGAATTTTGTATTGAGGAGGCAGTTGGAGTCTGTAAGTGACTGGGTTGACTTATTCCTGGATAGCAAAGGGGCCGATGAATCTGGGACTCAAGTTTTTTACAGGGCAGGCACAATCGGATGTTGCGAGTGGACAGCCAGACCTTCTGTCCCGGTTGGTAGGTGGGTGTAGGTGTATGACGCAGGTCGGCTGCCATCTTCCGTCTGCGCACTGCCAGTTGGAGGTGATGGTGTTGTTGCGTCCCAGACTCTCTCGCTCTCCTGTAACCAGTAGTCAACCGCAGGAACGTCGGAGGTGTCTCCAGACCCAGGGAAGTGAGGGGGCTGGTAACCAAGTACGCACTGAAATGGTGTAAGACCTGTGGATTGTTGGCGGAGGGAATTCTGGGCATACTCGGTATTGGTATTTCTCAATAAACTGGTATTTATTGAGACCGGTAGAATATGACAATAAGTAGTAAATGGATGGAGAATGAGAATCCTTGCAAACGGGAAGTGCACTTGCTGGATGGGGTGACCAGAGTAGACAGTGGAGAGAACACACCTCGGCGATGGTGAGTAGCTTAATTAGTCTCAAACAAATATCTTATGAGTATAGAGAGAAGTCAGGCAGACTTTTAGCATTGCAGATTAAATTATTACAATCAAGTAAAGCAATTAATAATATTTATACAATATGACGATATGGTAATATGGCATCAGATCCAGTGGAGATTAACCAAACTTTTACTAAATTTTTCCAATTATATACCAGTTATATATTGCAGAATCTCATTTACCTTCACTAATATGAATGGATCAAAATGGCTTTGTCCGAAATAGTGAAAGTGATGTGATATACAGGCATTCTATAAGATTAGGTGAGTACTGAATATTGTTTATAAGAAGAATGGCTCTAAAGATACATGTATTTTATCGTTAGATGCAGAAAATAGATTTTAGATTAGATTCAACTACAAATACAGAGCTAATGAAATGCAGTGAGCATCTAACCAGAAGTGTTTATATACATATAAATGCAGAGTAAGTGAAGGTATGATATATAGAATGTACAGTGGAGTTGCTATATACAGTGTAAAGCAGAGTATGTACAGAATATAAATAGGAGTGCAATATGTATATTATGAACAGCAGCAATGAAGGATTATATATGCATTATGAACAGCAGCAATAAATACATTTGGATGAGTGTGCAATAATATTGTTAAACAATGTATTCCTTGCAAAATAATAGTAGTGCAATTATTTTTTTATAGAAATAGTTTACTGTGCTTTGTACAGTAACAACTTCAGACAGTTTACAGTGTAATGGCTTGAACAATGTGCAGTCTGTGCAAAATATGAGTAGTACAATACATGTGCAATACATGCAGTTAGAGATCAGGTGCAGGTTATATTGATGGTGTGGCATTCAGAAGTGTCACAGCCTTGGGGAAGAAGCTCTTCCTAAGCCTACTAGTGCAAGAGCGTAGGCTCCTGTAATGCCTGCCAGAAGTAAGGAGGGTGAAAAGTCCATGGTTAGGACGAGAGGCATCCTTGATGATGTTCCTTGCCCTGCCCAGACAGCGCTTGTGATAGATGTTCTCAATGGAAGTTAACTGGGTGCTGGTGATCCGTTGAGCGGTTTTCACCACCAAATGGAGTGCTTTGTGGTCAGATGCGGAGCAATTGCTGTTCCATACTGAGATGCAGTTTGTGAGTAAGCTCTCAATGGTACAGCGGTAGAATTCCACAAGGATCCTGGGAACTTTCTTAAGGCTCCGTAAGAAGTAAAGGTGCTGCTGTGCCTTTTTGACCAGGGTGGAGGTATTAAGGGACCAGGTGAGGTCATCATAGATGTGGATGCCAAGGATTTTGAAACTCGACACACGCTGCACTACAGCTCTGTGTAGATGGGTGTTTATGCATGGCTCATAGTCAGCCTGAAGTCCACAATGATCTCCTTTGTCTTCAGGGTGTTTAGTTCCAGATTGTTGGTGGCACACCACACAGCCAGGTGCTGCACCTCATCCCTGTAGGCTGACTCATTGTCATCCTTGATCAGACCTGCCACCGTGGTGTCATCTGCAAATTTGATTATGGTGTTGGAGCCATAAACAGGAATGCAATCATTGGTGAATAAGGAGAACAGGAAAGGGCTCAGTACGCAGCCCTGTGGCACACCGGTGTTCAGGGTGATGATGGAGGATGAGAGGTTATCTAACTTAACTGACTGAGGTCTGTTAGTCAGAAAATCTAGATTCCAGTTGCAGATGGATGTGCTGATTCCAAGCTGGCTGAGCTTGGAGATCAGAGGTTTTGAAGATAGTGGGGACAGTTGTTTGGGCCAGGGACAGATTGAAAATGTCCGTGAAGACCTCAGCCAGCTGCTCCGCACAGGCTTTAGGCACATGACCCGGAATTCTGTCAGGGCCAGCTGCCTTCCATGCGTTCACCTTACGCAGAGTGGAGTAAACATCTGAGGTGGAGAGTGTGAGAGGCAGTTCACTAGGTTGATGCTCAGCTTTGAGTGAGATCTCATTATTTCAATCAAAACGAGCATAAAAGTGATTTTGGTCGTCAGAGAGGGAGGCAGAGCTGGAGGGGGGCTCAGTGTTAGGTGTTTTGTAGTCTGTAATAGATTGTATGCCTTGCCACATACGCCGGGGGTCTGAAGAATTTTACAGAGTTGAATGGCCTTATTTATTTGATATACTCATCCAGTTTGGATGTGGTCAGAACTTTTGCCAGTGGGTAAAGGTTTTATATTATAGTCTGAAAGCTGAGGTCATTACCAATAATTTAACTCCCAAACCGTTAAATCTATATTGTGGGACCTACCAGGGCTGTCCACTCTCACCACTACTTGTGACCCTGGAGCCCTGGAGCCTGTGCAATTGCAGGTTTAGAACATCAGACTTCCTTATATGGAGACAATAAAGTTAACCCTATAGTCATCTATACTTTTTTCTTAATGAACAGGAGGGGTTAAAAACAACAATACAACATCCCTATGAAACGTCTATAGATGGATTTAGATATTTGGGAATCAAAGTCACTCCACAAGTAAAAAATCTGAGCCCAGCCAATTATACTCCCCTGATAAGTCAAGTAAATGAAAGTTTCAATAGATGTCTCTCCCTCTTACTACTACTGAAAGGGTGAACACCATTAAAATTAATATACTCCATAATTTTTGTTTTTGTTTCAGTCAATCCCCCTAACTCCTCCTCCTTCCTTTTTAAAAATATGAAGAAGGTATTTGTTCAATTTATCTGAAATAAGAGATGCTCCAGGCTTCGCTTATTACTTCTGTATCTTCCTTATATTGATTGAAAGTGAAAGTGAAAGTGACGTGACATACAGTCAAGCATGGTGACCCATTCTCAGAATTAGTGCTCTGCTTTTAAGCCATCCAAAGTGCACACACACAGCAACGAACACAGACACACACACCATGAACACACACCTGGAGCAGTGGGCAGCCATTTATGCTGTGGCGCCCGGGGAGCAGTTGGGGGTTCGGTGCCTTGCTCAAGGGCACCTCAGTCGTGGTATTGAGGGTGGAGAGAGCACTGTACATGCACTCCCCCCACCTACAATTCCTGCCGGCCCGAGACTCGAACTCACAACCCCTCGATTGCAAGTCCAACTCTCTAACCATTAGGTCACGACTTCCCCATGTTATGATGTTAATGTTATGATGTTGATGGCGTTAAAATTATAGAGAGAGATGTCAAGATGGCGCCTGTGTGGTTGGCTTGCCGTCTGCAGCTTTTGTGTTTTCTTCTCTGTCTGTCTGATGTGTCGTTTACCTGCTGTACGCGGCTGGTGTACGCCCGTCAAGCTCTCCTAGACATCCGCATCTCCGTTGGGGATTCATTCGCGAACTTTCACACCGTGGACATGGAATGTCCACTTCACAAACCTTACGAGCCCCCCCTGAACCATCTTTCTGCATGATATCTGCCGGTGGCCGCTAAACACCGTGCGGAGAAAGCGAAGGAGGAAACAAGGTAGCTGCGGAGGTTACATGACGAAACTGAAAGCTTATTTACAAGCTGACATTTCGTTTGGGCGCAGATCTGCAGCATGGCACCCGCGGGACGCGGTTTACCGATGTCTTCGTCCTGTTTTCCCTCTACATCTGAGTCATGCCACTCAGGTTGATCTCCGCAGTGTTGGCCGCCGTGCCTGGCGGAACGGAGTAAATCATGGAAATCTGCGCTCATTGAGAAAAGCGCCGTCATCTCACGTGTCTATTCCTCCACCTAAGTTGGCGCTAATAAACGCCCGCTCCATGGTGAATAAGACCTTTTTATTAAACGACTTCTACTCCTCACACAACTTGGATTTTATGTTCATCACAGAATCATGGATAAAGGTCGGTGATTTAACTCCCTTTTCAGAACTGGTTCCAGCAAACTGTAAATTTTTTAACTCTCCTCATCCTAATGGACGCGGGGGTGGGATTATAACTATTTTAAATAACTCTCTCTCCTCACGCTGCTGGCTGGTCCCGGCAACGGCCTTCCCCAGCTTTGAAACTCAGCTTCTCCACCTAGATTGGAATGGTCCCATCTGTATAGGGGTGTTATACCGCCCTCCACTCTTCACTAAGGATTTTATACAGCAATTCACTGAGTTCATTGGCAACATTGCCACAAACTATGATCGCTTCCTTTTGGTGGGCGATTTCAATATTCATGTCTGCTGTCATTCAAATTCCCTGTCGCAGGAGTTTCTTGACTTAATAGATGCTTTTAACCTACTGCAGTGGGTCAAAAACTCTACCCACATTCAGGGCCACACACTGGACCTTGTGTTATCTTATGGGATTGATGTCACTGATATTGTATTCTCTGATTTTCCTCTCTCTGATCACAAGCCTATTTTATTCTCAGTGCTCTTCTGGAGCTTCCTCAACCCACTATTGATCCTGTTATGTCGCGGTTCTATTCTCCACAGTTCAACACAAACTTCGACTTGTGCTTTACTGAGCTATGCTCTCACTTGCACTTGGACCAACCTTTATCTGACCTGGATGCATATCAGCATCTTAGCCTTTTAAATTCTGCCTGGCTTAAAGTAGCAAATGTGACTGCTCCTCTTAAGAAAAAATCAGATATGTGGCAAAATTCCGACAACTCGTCACCAAAGACAAATATGTAGAAAGGCCGAACGCAAATGGAAACGGGACAGGCTAATTGTCTCCTTCCGCATGTTCAAAGACTCTCTTACAGCATACCAGAACGCTGTTAAATCAGCTAAAGCCGCATACTTCTCAAACTTAATTGAATCCAATCACTCTAACCCTAAGGTCTTGTTTTCTGTCATTCATTCTGTTTTAAACCCATCTGCTAAATTGTCTGTTGCCTCAGATGCTCTGTGTGAAGACTTCCAGAGATTTTTTATTAACAAAATCACTAAATTAAGGATCAGTATCTGCCCTAAATTAACTCTCCCCCCTATTATGCCGCGTACCTCCTGTGGTTGGTAGGCTTTTGTTCCCATTAACCTCCAGACACTGAAGGATGTGAGCGCCAAGCTCAAACACTCATTCTGCCCAAATGATATCATTCACCCGAGATTTTTAAAATTAATCATCAACTCGGTGGGTCCAGGTATGTTATCCCTTATTAACAAGTGTCTAAGCACTGGCTCTGTTCCGGCCAATCTTAAAGTGGCTACAGTCACTCCTCTGCTCAAGAAGCCTTCACTGGATCCTTCTGTTTTAAAAAATTACCGGCCCATCTCTGTCCTACCTTTCATTTCCAAGTTATTAGAGAAAATCGTGTTGGATCAGTTCCAACACTTTTTGTCAAATAACTGTATATATGAGGTATTTCAATCTGGGTTTAGGACTGCCCACAGCACTGAGTCCGCTCTCCTGCGAGTGCTAAACGTCATTTATCTCTCCACTGACTCTGGAGACACTGTAGTTCTAGTTCT
The DNA here is from genome assembly GCF_963082965.1 of Carassius carassius. NCBI lineage: Eukaryota > Metazoa > Chordata > Actinopteri > Cypriniformes > Cyprinidae > Carassius > Carassius carassius. The sequence continues at coordinate 12,708,519 of NC_081777.1, read as the reverse complement.
CCTAGATCTGTCGGCGGCTTTTGACACCGTTGACCACCCTACTCTGTTAGCTAGACTGGAGACATGGGTGGGCATAAAAGGCTCTGTCCTGTCATGGTTCCAGTCTTACCTTACTGACAGAAAGTTTTTAGTAAAGACGGGAAACTTTTCCAGCTCCATGGCACCTCTGGGCTGTGGTCTTTCACAGGGCTCTACTTTGGCTCCCTCTCTATTTTCTCTTTACATGCTACCGCTGGGCACAATTTTTAGGAAACACTGTGTATCATTTCACTTTTATGCAGACAACACCCAAATTTACATTCCAATCAAGCACAATAATCCTGCAGCATTAAACTCTCTTCATCTATGCTTAGAGGAGGTGAAGGCATGGCTAGCTCAAAATTTCCTATCTCTTAATGATGATAAGACCGAGGTCATTGTTTTCAGCCCGAATGAAAGGTCCCAGTGCACATGCCCAGACTTGGGGAGTCTATCTCCCTTTAAATCTACAGGAGTGCGGAACTTAGGTGTTCTTGTTGACCAGCCTTTAAAGTTTGATAAACACATCTCATCTGTAGTTAGTTCCGGTTTCTTCCAACTTCGCTTACTATCTAAAATCAAAGGCTTTCTCACTCCAATAACTCTGGAAATGGCGGTTCATGCTTTCATCACGTGTCGGCTGGATTATTGCAACTCACTATATTGCGGCATATCAGATTCTCAAATTTCCCGTCTTCAGTTAGTCCAAAATGCTGCGGCCAGACTCATCCATAATTGTCGCAAATATGATCATATCTCTCCCATCCTCAGATCTTTACATTGGTTACCAGTCCGGAAGAGAATAGATTTTAAAATTCTTCTCTCTGTCTTCAAATCTTTACACAACCTAGCACCGGGCCTCGTCTGTGGAACACCATGCCTCTAGAGATCAGAACGGCTCCCAACCTCTCTGTTTTTATGTCTCTGGTCAAAACTAACCTTTTCTCGTTAGCATATTGATTACTTTTCTTAGGCTGTTCTTATTATTTTACATCTGTTTATTTGATTTATAATTAATCTTAGCTTAGTTGTTCTCTATGTGCTTATGTGTGTTTTGCTGCTTTTAATTTTATATGCTTGTTCTGTAAAGCACTTTGGTCTGTCTAGCGGCTGTTTAAATGTGCTATATAAATAATTGAACTTGAACTTGAAAATTATGCAGCCAAGCGATGATATCACAGATCATAATCTAGTCTTGTGTAAACTTCATATAGCTAAAGCTGTAAATTCTACTCCTTGTATTCTACTAAGTATGGTAGAACCATCATTTATACCACAAAAGACTGCTTTTTAACTAATTTTCCTAAATTTATCTTAATTCCTTAGCACAATCCAAAAATTCAGAACAACGATGATGTAACAGAAACTATTGACTCTCTCTTTTCTAGCATTTTAGATACGGTTGCTCATTTACGCTTAAGGAAGATGAACCCTCTGAGGTCTAAGGATATTTTTGGAAAATATGCCTGGAAAAGTTTTGTCATGCCCTGACATTTGTGCTTTTTTTTCAGTTGCTTATAAACATCTAAATGGCTAAAGTCTAATATCACTGTAATCAGCACAAACTGGACTTTAATAATATGTAAGCAGCATGTACATGATTTGTGTTTTATGCGTGGTTAGTGAAAAACTAAAAATGTTAAATCACTTGAATAAGGCAATAAAACACATACAGAACATTGATTCCCGGGACTTTTGAGAACTGGATCTTGTAGCCTAGAATTTTTCTTTCTAAATGATGTGAAAATCATCTTCTTTACTCACTCACAGAAAACAATATATTGATTTAAATTTTCGAAGACACTTTATGTTGGTAAGTCATATGCGAGTAGGCGTCAACGATCATGAATATCATTGTGATTTACACCTGAGAAGACAAAGGCCCGCGTAATTAGCTGCATAATGAGCCTTTCAGTCAGGTGTATGACTGAGAGTGAAGAGTTACAAGAAAGAATCTGAGGACAAAATAAATGTATATGTTTGTAGTTTATTTAGGAAATATTTAATTATCACACAAAATAATTTAATATTCACTTGCGAGTGCAGTTAAACAGTTTATTAAGAAAAATCAATGCTGACTTTCAAAGCTGAATTTTTAGCATCACTGCTCCAGTCACACAGATTTATTGTTATTAGTATTATTAGTATCATTTTTATTATTATTATTATTAATGTGGAAAAGAGCTGAGAATATTTGATAAGTTTTTTTGGATACATTGAAATAACAGCATTGTTTGTTACATTTGTTTCAGTTACACTAAGTAGACATCGAAAACGCCTCTTTTACCGCCACACGTACAGCGGCGGCGGCGGTATAAAGTGCATTTGCAGCCTTTGACCACTGAGTGGCGCTTTAACCACAAGTTATCAAACAAGCGCATCAAAGCACATTTTCGCAAATAGACGTCAGTTTTGCCTCACTGATGTGTTACATTTGACTGCTTCAGTCACGGAAAATGAAAGAAAAACACTATAGTTTAAATATTTAATATATTTAATATTCACAGATGAAAGTTTGGTATTTATGAAGTTATGTGCATTTCTTAGAACGAATTCAAGCAGGATATGTCAAGCGTGTGCCTGAGTCTGTGCTTATATTTTCTAAGCTACATGGTATTAAACCACATTTTAGATTTGACATTTAAAAGGTGTGCAGTATTATTTATATTATATTAATTATGCGTTATATTATTCAAAAGAAATTGTGGTTTACTTTGCATCGGAGCATTAAAAGTGGTAGCCTATTTTAGGGGGGTAGGCTACATGGATTAATATGCAAAATGTCAATATTTTAATATATCATGCCTATATTTTAATTTATATTTTAAATATATAAATATATTTTTTCCTTTAATAAAACAACAAGCATTTTTGTTATCCGTTACCTGTCCTTTATTTTGACATAACCTTTTGGGAAAAAGATATTTGTCTGTAAACTGATTAAGAAATTGTTGCATGTTTAAATGTGAAGCACTGTATAATTTCGTTCCCATTATTTAGGCCTAATTTGCCTAAAACAATAAACGAATAAAATTAAACCGGCACGATTAAATCTTTGAAACTCTAAAGAATTAATAAAATGTCATCACGATTAAACTCAAGTTCTCTCATTATAATCAACAACATTCACACAATGTAAAAAAGCTTTAGTAATTGACAAATTAAGTGATTTTAAAGAGAACCTTCTTTACTTGCTTTTAAAGTAGGGTAATATCATATTTTTTTTTTTTTTTTTAGGACTTGTTTGTAAATAGAGCAGAAACTTTCTGTGTGTCTACACCGGACGCGAAAGTTGTCATCTGTGCCCCACAGCGAAAAGTGTGTCTAAACTTGATGACATCACACTATAGTGTCAAATCATCTGAACACAGTGTCAGAACATTTCATCATAAACAGAACGAGCATCAGTTCACTTATGGGGATCGTGTCCAGTGTATCCATCACTGGGTTCTGCTGTCTTTTGTTGGATCGTTCCACTTGTGTCCGGTGTAGATCTGGCGTGCGTTTTTTATTGTTTTATTTTACAGCCCTGCTTGTTTTAATGTTTTTATTAAATATCTGTATTGACTGCATGGTCATATTATCAAATTATTTACTGCCATGCGACCTACAAAAGTAAAGCTTGGCGAGTCGATGAACGAGCATTGCTGCAGGTTGATTTTTGGCGGATGTGCTGTGCTTGTGTTCGCGCGGTCGTCTTTGTTTCGTCAGGTGAAACATCTCTCTCACTCGCAGCAGACACGCTCCGCCTTCACTCCGTGAATAAAGTATTTAAGTATGTTTGAAATGTTATGTTCATAACATAGCATATAAAATAATAATAATAATAATTAAAAAAAATAACAGGAGATTTTCAAAGTGGCTTAAGCTATGTGTAAACTTTTTTCCCTATATCACATGCCAAATTAATAACATTGTAAGCATTACATCTTTAATTGCTGCTTTCTGCTGTGAAAATTTTGTTTGTGATGAAAATAACATCTTTGTCAGTTATTTTATCTAAACAGATCAATTAACTTTTTCAAGATTTCAAAATCAGATGGTATGCTGATAATGTAGTAGCACTGTAAGATTACATTTGTTTGAACGCATTATTGCAAAAGCGATTGAGTGTGAATCTGTTTAAATCATGCTTTAACCCGAAAATAATCAGTAAAAGAAACAGACAAACTCTTAACATCCCGCTCGACTCTTGCAGTCAACCTTCTGATCAAGCTAAATATGTTTAACATGAATTCTTGCTGAATATGCAGTTATATGGCTGTTGGCATGAATTGTACTCGAGATGGAGCGCTCTTGGAGCGGGTGATAACCACAAAGCTCATATTCAAGTGTTTGTGCAAAACTTATTAATGTGCATTAATGACAGGGAGGCGCCGTCTCATCACTTTAATTTTTTCATGATAATGAATGTATATTTTTTTTAATTAACATAATATCGTGGTGTCTCACATACATTAAAAATATATCTACAGAAAGCTTGAAATGTTTTTAAACGAAAACGAATAGTGTAATGTGTGATTGTTGCATTTCTCTCGTCGGAGAGAGCCAGCATTGTGAATATAACCAAAACAACAGTCCTATATAAACCGGTTCAGCAAGTGAAAGCCTCATAAGACACAGTCCATATGAAAGAGCAATTCACACCTTTATCTCGACCCCCACAAGCCATGCATAACTATCCAAAACCCAACCCCCTCCAGCTGAATAGAATTCGGTCTGTGTTTTGGCTCTGAGGAACGGTGTGTTACTGGGCTGAAACATGCCTGCACTCAGCAGCACTACTCTTTGTATTCATAATTTTCTTGCAGCCCATATTATTATTTTCACAAGACCATTATGATAATAACAAATCATCAATTAATAATTAATCATTATTTTACGAAAATCATTGTTATTTGTGATCGTGGATGTTTGCGGAAGGCTTTAAGACCAAGCGGAATCCTCTGTTCCCGCCTCACAGCGCGCGGGTCTCCGAGGCTTCACTGTCTGCGGTTTGACTTTACTGAATCAGATTGAGGCGAATACAACTTATTGATCACGAGACCAACATTTAGCAAGGCAGGAAAACATTCATTCTAACGGAAGGAAGACATATTTCACTGAGCTAATGCTGTTAGAGAGAGAGAGAGAGAGAGAGAGAGAGAGAGAGAGACGAGTCTAGGGCTATTCTTAAACTAGGAGCTCATTATATTGAAGTACAAATCCAAACACCAGAAACGTTATGCATTTTATTTATTCACATTCTGTATGGTTGAAATAATATTTTAGTTCACAACTTTAAGTTCCGTTGTTTAAAAAGAATTGCTTTATTGGCTAATGTTTCATAAACCTTCAGGTGTTATGCTCTAAAATCCATGCCATTATTAATTTCACAGTATTTTTACCACCTAAATGACTAATCTTTAAAGTCACAATTCTATAATCGTCAAAATTACTCAGGCCAATGGTATTTTTTAATGACATTATTTTATTATTATTATTTTTTTTTTTTTTTTTTGAATAATTGTAGCCTACATAAATAGGTAAGGCAAAACAAATATTCGGATTGTCCCTTATTTTTCCCTTGTTTTCTTAAAGAATAAACACGTATTTTTTACAAGAATAGACATGATAACATATTATTAATTAATAAAAATAATTTAAGCAATTAAAACCTTTTTTTTTAAAACTTCAATTTAAATAGGCTACTATTAAACTAACTTTAAATTCTCAAGGAGTTTATAAGTAAAAAAAAGTTCTAAATTATTATGATAATTCGATTTTTTAAAATGAACAATTCCTGTATAAAATGGGACAGCAACCTAGTGGTTCTCAACCTTTTTTTCCAGCGGGCCGCACTATGGTCTAAGTGCAAGTCGCATATAATTTACATATTACGTCAGCAATACAAACCAACCTGATTTATAATATTATAGCCTAACTATTATGATATATAATCTATTACATTCATTAAACAATTCTACTACCCATAAATAAAACACCTGATGCTGTCGGGAGCTGACCAATTTTGTGAGATTCAGCTTGAAAGGAGTAACAGCACAAAGAAGTTGCGATTGTAACGCCTGTGTTATACTCTCCGCATGAGCAATCCGGACGCAGACACGGCCAGCGCGGACGCAGAATTCTTCAATTTATACTTCTGAATGCGCAGGCTGATGGCCAGCTCTGCAATTGCCCAGAATTAATGCACATCTGACTGTCTTTATATTCTTTTACTGACGGATTGCACAGGTTCGAGTAGCAACGAGCTTCTTCACTCTGCCTGCACATGTGCAATTTTGCTTTTGAAGCCTACTGACCACGCGCACCTGTCCGCGCGGTCGTCTGCTCAGAGCCTCGGCACATACTCTCCAATGACGATTTTTACGTCACGCCTTAATAATATGAGGTTCTCTCAGGAGATGTTTTGCCACATTTCTTCAATTAAGGATTGCTAGTGTATGGTGTTTCTATTTGCCTGAACTTCTTCAAGTGAGTTGCGCGACAAAAAAAAAGAAAATCCAGCACTTCTCCATACTGATACTGCGACTATTCACAGTTTGTACATGTTCATTCGCTGGCATTTTTTGAATTTCTTTTTTTTCTCCCTTAAAAAACAAATGTGTCCATTCTGATGCGCAATTTTACCTTAAAGGCAATTTACCTAATGGCTGTTGATGACTATTTGAATTGAATTCTGCCAAAGTGCACGCTTGTATGTGTTCGTTAAATGCTTATGACAGTAGGTCTGCTCATGTCTGAAAATAATATATGAAGAAAAAAAAAATCACATAAATACATTAGGATATAGCGTATATTTCATTAGTAGCATTTTTTTTTAATTGATGTAAAAAATAAAATTTTACAAACTGATAAAGTTTTTTTTTTTTTTTTTTTTATTCAGCATGTGAATTCGTGACGGGCCGCGGGTGGGGACCACTGCTTTATATCAAACATTTTTAAATCGTCCACAGCTGAGCTTTGCAGGAGGCTGATCTGCGCCAGAGCACGTGAAGTGAATGTAATGAACAAAGTCATTTTCAGATGCAATAAAAAAATTAAAAAAAAAAAACTGTTTAGCCTAGATTAGTCCCAGGCTCTGTTCTGAAGTAAAATAATTATAATTACTGTTAACCAAGAGTAACAAATTTTAACAGATTAATCGCCTATTTTCCTTTGCTGAATGTTTTCTTTATTTTGTATTTTTTAAACATGCAAAAAAATAAATTAAGTTTGTCAGAGGAAAAAATATATGAGTCGTGTATACGTTTCATTTTAACGGATTAATCACCTATTTTCGTTTGCTGCATGTTTTTTTTGAACACGCTAAAAAATAAATTAGAGTTTGTGAGAGGAAAAAAATAGGCTATAAGAAAATATTTTACAACAAATCCTTTAAATTTAACAAATTTATCAGAACAAAACAATAATTAAAAATATATAATTCTAATCGATAAATATAATTGCAGTATATAATAATAAAGGCTTAGTAATAATAAAAAAAATAATAATAATTTAAAGCTCAGCATAAGGTAAGCTTGGGCTCTCAATAGGGAGAACTCCAAACGTTTCCATAATCGTGATGTTGCCCATTTGAAGCTTAACTATTATTCATGAGGTAAATAGGCTGTGTGCGTTTCAGGATCGATGGAAAAAAAATCATAATTAACAATATGTCAAAGTGCTCACGCCAAATGTCTGGTGAACGACTGCTGTTTCCAGTGAATATATGCGCGAGGCACCAGCGATCAAACAGCTGGAACAAATAATAATTAATTTTTGGTCACACATAAGGCATAATTCAAAAATGCAAAGTGTTGGTAGTTTGAAAAATCAAGAATAATAACAGTTAATACTAACTATTGCTAAATGCTGGACCGTTCCCATTTCGCTCTGCATATGGAACCTGAAGATTTGTTTAAACCAAGAATGAACCGAAATGAAAATGAAATTAAAACATTTAGCATATATATATATATATATATATATATATATATATATATATATATATATATAGGCCTTATATTTATTTACTGTTTAATAAAAATAGCATACATATGATCCTTTGTGTCTTTTAATTTTTGTTTAGTAGACTGTAGCCTAAGATTATCCTACATTTTAAAAATTAACAAATTGTAAAAAAAAATTCTTTTTTTTATGTTACAATGTTATATCATAATGTTATTGTTGTTTTACTTACTGCTATCTCATTTTATAATTACATTCATTTCGCAATCTGTCCCTTTGCGCCACCTGGCAGTAGTTTCGCGAATGATTTCAACACGCGACTGAATTACAGTTACCGGTACGCGTGGCGGTAAGGCCCAGATAGGCTGGCCACCTACTGTACATTTATTTGTTATGTACATCTTTTGTATGGTATAGTGTATATTGTTATTAAAACTTCATAATGTTTCACTTTAATTATACATTTAGTCAGGAATTACAGTTTGGAAAAAGTCTAACTAGTAAAATGTTTACACATTATGTGAAACCTAATACAAGTATATAAATAAAAAGAGACTTACTCATGTTTATGATCTCTGCTGAATAAAGCCCTTCGTTCTTTTTTCTGAGGAAATCTTAACTCCTGAGGTAATCCTCATCACATCTTCTTGGGGTGAATTATGTCTTATTCCTCTCATCACGAAGCAAACAGTAAAATAAAAAAAACTTGAAGAACAGTTTTGCTGCTTTGTTTTCTAAATAGGCGTATTCAAACTGCATGCTTCAGTGAAACATTATAGGGCCCTATCACACACCCGGCGCAATGCAACGCAATGCGCAGTGCAAGTGTGTTTGCTAGTTTCAGTCCAGCGCCGTTTGCATCTTCCCATCCAGCGCCAAGTCGTTTAATTAGCAAATGCATTTGCACCCATTTGTGCGCCCATCAGTGTGCTGGTCTAAAAAAGAGGTGTGTTCAGGCGCATTGCTTTTTTAAGGAGCTGAAAACAGACTGCACCACAGACCAACTAAAACCTGGTCTAAAGTCTAAAGTCAATGAAAATGCGGCTCTGAGCGGGTCCACAGTGTGCGTTGATTTTGCTTATTACACACAGGGATGTGCCTCACACAAACATGCCAAATATTAAAAACAAAAGGATTACAGTGTAAAAGAATATTACCGTATTTTTCAGACTATAAGTCGCACCTGAGTATAAGTCGCATCAGTCCAAAAATATGTCATGATGAGGGAAAAAACATATATAAGTCGCACTGGACTATAAGTCGCATTCATTTAGAACCAAGAACCGAGAGGAAACATTACCGTTTACAGCCACGAGAGGGTGCTCTATAATGCTCAGTGATAGACTAGAGGAGCACTGAGCAGCATAGAGCGCCCTCTCGTGGCTATATACGGTGATGTTTTCTCTTGGTTCATTTCTCTCGGTTCATGTCAAATTAATTTTTATAAATAAGTCGCACCTGACTATAAGATCATGACAGACAAAGGCTGCAGACAGCACACCTTGTTTGTCATCTTTATTTTATAAATGCACAAAGTATTGTTGTTATTATGTCTGTATACAAAAAAGTAGACCCTTTACAGATTCTATTGATGTATAGCTCTTATCTGTACGATCAAAACTGAAAGTGTAATTTAAGTTCATTTCGGGGTTATTAGAAGAAAATGTCTCAGAACGCGTATACGTGTGAATCGACTCCAGAGGTGTTATTAAGGAAAATAGTCTGACACTGTGGTATAATGATCACATTCGCACCCTAAAGAGAGCAGCCCGGAAAATGGAGCACAGCTGGAGGAAAACAAAACTAGAGGTAATTCGTATTGTTTGGCGGGAAAGTACAATATCCTACATAAAAGTAGAGATGTTCCGATATCCTTTTTCTCTTCCCGATACCTATTCTGATACCTGGGCTCAGGGTGTTGGCCGATACAGAGTACTGATCCGATACCTGGGTGTGTATCTGTATATACAGCTGTATATACTACTAGCCCTGTGTAAATTGCTAGAATTATTTTAAAGTGTGCTTCAGACTTATCCCTTAATAAAACATTAACAAATACATGATGAACTAGTGTATTTATTACACAATTTTTATTATCTGACAGTACTGAATTTGAATTTTGAATGAATTTGACAGTAATATTATTTATTTTCTTAAGCGAAAAAGAACTCAAATGCAGCCAAAAATCTAACACCGCAAACTAAAAAAGGTATTTTTGTTTTACAATATAAATGTATAAAAAACTGTAACAAATATAAAACGAATATAAAAAATTTGATAATCAGATAATCTCTTTACAACAAAATTTAAAAAACAAGCAACCATCTAGGCATAATCATTATTATTAATAGAGACATATTATTATTACTACATAGAGACATAGCTAAATCTACTGTAGGCTACAACAGTAGCTTAATATATTGTCAATTTACTCACGTTAAACCGAACATTTATTTTGATGGGTTGCCATGAAGATCTTTGAGTGTCTGTGTTTATGATATGACAGTTTTCTTAAATGAAACAGTAAATTCTCATGAAGTGACTGTGCATTCGTGTCCTCATATAGTGACACACAGCAGAGACTACAAAACAGCGAGCTCCCGTGCATCTGCGCCCGTCACCCACAGAGATGTAGAATTTGCAGGAGTAATAATTAAATAGTATTTTGCTGTTTAATATTCACAAGCACTAGTATATAAATCGGCAACAGTCTGGAGCCCTGCGGTTAGACCAACACGAAAGCGACTGAACGCAGCTGCGGGTACCGAATATACTCGGAAGTCGGTAACTTACTACAGGTACTACAGAGACGCTGGTATCATCACATTTTTACATTTTCAGCACCGACTTGGTAGTGAAGTGCCAGTACTTGTGGCATCCCCTAGTCGCCGTTTTACTGTCTGGTTGGTCCAGTCTGAAATACTGCTAAAATACTGCTAGCGGACATACTGCATACTGTGTTTTCATTTCTTCTTTGCTGCTCTAAACAGGGGCTGCCTGTGGCAACACGGCACAACTTCCTGTGTTTGCAATGCATTCTGAGCAGTGAAGAAGAACCATGCAGCGGTTAGGCAAAGCTATCGGTCATAACAGGTCTTGTTTAAGAAAATGGTATCGGATCGGTATATGGGTTCATGAACTCGCCGATGCCAGAATTTGTTGTGGAATCGGTGATATTTCCGATACTAGTATCGGAATCGGAACAACTCTACAGAAAAGCATTTAAAAAATGCTAGATCTGATTATTTTTCATCTCTTTTAGAAGAAAACAAACATAACACCAGGTATTTATTCAATACAGTGGCTAAATTAACAAAAAAATAAAGCATCAACAGGTGTTGACATTTCCCAACAGCACAGCAGTAATGACTTTATGTACTACTTTACTTCCAAGATCGATACTATTAGAGATATAATTGTAACCCTGCAGCCTTCAGTTACAGTATCGCATCAGACAGTGCACAACAGATCCCCTGAGGAACAGTTCCATTCATTCTCTACTATAGGAGAGGAAGAATTGTATAAACTTGTTAAATCATCTAAACCAACAACATGTATGTTAGACTCTATTCCATCTAAGCTTCTAAAAGAGGTGCTTCCAGAAGTCATCGATCCTCTTCTGACTATTATTAATTTGTCATCGATTATTTCACTGATTAATCAATAGAATTTGGTTGATTATTCAGCTCTTGCAGTTAGTTAAAATACTGTTATACATAAATTAATAAAAGATGGTCTAATCACTTTAGCTTTGGAAAATAATATGTAATTACATTTATTATACAGTTAATTTATACAAATATATTTGACACACAAAATGAGATTACAGAGAAATATTCTTATTTACCATTTAATTACTATATGAACATTAACTGAATGACACATCATTCTGCTTAACATCTCCTTTCGTAAGTATATAATATGGATAAGAAACAAAATAAAGGTAAGTGATAAGATGTTTTATTTTTGCCTAAACAGTTTGATTCACAATATACACTACCAGTCAAACATTTTTGAACAGTATCTTCTGCTCATCAAGCCTGCATGTATTTGATCCAAAGTACAGCAAAAACAGTAACATTTTGAAAGATTTTTTACTATTTAAAATAACTTTTTTTTATTTGAATATATTTTAAAATGTAATTTATTCCTGTGATTTTAAAGGTTAATTTGTAGCATCATTACTCCAGTCACATGATCCTTCAGAAATCATTCTAACATACTGATTTGCTGCTCCGAAAAACATTATTATTATTATTATTATTATTATTATTGAAAAAAGCTGAATATAATTTTTTCAGGTGTCTTTGATGAATAGAACGTTCAGAAGATAAGCATTTATCTGAAATATAAATATGTTGTAACATTATACATGTCTTTGTCCATTTAAAGCATCCTTGCTAAATAGAAGTATTAATTTCTACATAACCCCCCACCCCAGTAAAAAAAATAAAATAAAAAATTATATTGACTCCAAGCTTTTGAATGGTAATGCATATGTTACAAAAGCTTTTTATATCAGATAAATTCTGATCTCTGGGTCTTTATATTCATCAATCCTGATGATCAATCCAAGAATCCAGAAAAAAAATTTACTCAACAGTTTTAAATATTGATAATAATAATAATAATAATAATAAATGTTTCTTAAGCAGCAAATCAGCATATAAGAATGATTTCAGAAGATCATGTGGCACTGAAGACTGGAAAAAAATCAGCTTTGATCACAGGAATAAATTACATTTTAAAATATATTCAAATAGAAAGCAGTTATTTTAAATCATAAAAATATTGCACAAAATTACTGCTTTGCTATATTTTGGATCAAATAAATGCATGCTTGGTGCGCAGAAGAGACTTCTTCAACTTCTTCATAAAAAATCTTAACGTTACCATTCAAAAACTTTTGACTGGTAGAGTAATCTCTCTTAAAATACCATACTGGGTTATGATAATCAAAACCGTCCCTAGCTAGATAAGCTTTGATCTCTAGAAACTAAACTATCACTTTAATCAAATATTTAATAATAATGTTTAATACCGTAATACTGCTTGATTTAAGGTATTGCATAAAATACATGTGACGTGATGTGACGTGAATGCTTTACTGAGCTTGTGCAAACATCCACATCGGTGTAATAAGACGCATTTTTAACTGCTGCCTTCACACTGCTGTGATTGTTTTTTGTTGTTGTTGTTGTTTATTTCATTATTGAGAGGAAAGCGCGCGTCATATATTTTCATTCGGTAATCGACTCGGGTGTGTTTCTCTGAAGCAGCACTGGAGCGCTCACTGTATCTCTTCTTCTCTTGAATTGCATCGAGGTGGGCTGAATTACATTCTTGCGCTACAGCTCCACACTGGTCAAACCGTATTATTGCACGCTCTGAATTAGGTCAAATTAAAATCAAACGACTACTCGACAAAAAGAATATTTGTCGACATTTTTGTTTATTGTCGACATTGTCTAATCGATTCAGCCCTATATCTCTCTATTAGTGCTATTGGATCTTACGCCATCCTTAAAAATATTTTGGTTTGCAGTAACTGTAAAAATTTTTTTAAAAAGGGCTCGGTAGGTAGGTCTATTTTTTTTTTTTTTCAAGTTTCAATGTGAAAAATAAAGTAAAATTTTGGTGATGGTGATTACATAGGTATGAATTTAATCAAATTAGCATATCGTGACATCACTGACTGGGTCTTCAACCCGTGCCTTCGGGTGCATCATTGCAAACCACATTTTGATGCAGGCTATATAGACCACAAACAAATTGAAATCTTTGTCAAAAACATGTTTATTGCATGAATTTCAAGTAAGAAGAAAAAAAATTAGGTACTGTTATACTTGCATCCTCTGCTAGGTGTCAATGCAATTTACAAATTAGAGACCTTGCTTTCTTGAGTTGACACTTTTGTGAAAAAAATCCTGTTTGATTTGAGTGACAAGTGTTCATTGAATCGATTGTAAAATCGATTTTGCATGTCTAGATGCATTTTATACAACAAATAACATCAAATCCACGGAAAACAGGCAGAACGAATGTAAAGATTCAATATATTGGTAAAAAGCAATATTTCTGATGATTTATTGGCGTAAAGTTACGTGCACAACAACAAACAGGAGTGCAACATTCTCAAAAAACAATAAGCAGAGTGGACTGCCATAATGCAAAACATTTACTGCAGGCCTCAACATGGCTGTGTTTACGATTAGAAATGTCAACAACAACAACAACAACAACAAAAAAATCACATACGTAGGCGATTCTAGCCCAAATCTGTATCTGTATGCATGAGACTGTCTGAATACCGGCAGAATTCACATTTCTGTTGTAAAAAGAGAAACATTGTGCAGAAGTATTATTTGCTTTTATGCATGTGTGTCCGAAGCTGCAGTTGCTGTGGGACGCATGTTCCAAAAAAATGTTTAAAAGAAACTGGACGCGCTCAGAGAGAAGGTCGTTAAAATCAATTTCCTATTTTCATTTTTCGAAACTTGTGTTGGTTGGTCCAATCGATTTGTGCAATAAATTTTTGAATATAAAGTGACAGTCGACACGGTCATGGTTTAAGACTAGACAGGAGAACGGATAGGAAAAAATCTGGGCACAGTTTTTCCAGAACTGCGTGCCAAGTTAAAGTAGTGTCGAGCTGTTTTAATGAATTTTTTTATGTATTATGGTGCCCGAACCCGTATGACTTTGAACAGTGACCGCGAACATTTTGTTTACTGCAGCAACAGCCATCATTACCAAGCGCGAACCCTTGACTCTGACAATGAGATGAAGTGAACACACAGGCCATAGTGTGACATCCGTTAACCAATAGTGTAAACATAGATGACGTCATTGGTTTTCTTTTAAAGGAAGAACGTAGCCTTCATTTGTATGTAGGCCTAGACAATTTATATTTTTACAATACTTACTAAAATATAATTAATATTATTTTATTGCTTTTGTATTAGTTGTTTGAAGAGTAAAAAAAAATTGGTCGGTCTTAACGCAGATGTACAACCGACATGTCGTCGGATTAAAAGCCAAAAAAAAATAATATATATTTGAGTCGGTCCTAAATTGACAGGGTCCGTCGGGTTACGGCAAACAATAATATTTTTAAGGATGGCCTTAGTTGACCACTTAGTCAACACTATTGACCACAACATTCTCTTGAATAGACTAGAAAACTTTGCTGACATTACTGGAAGTGCATTAGCATGGTTCAAACCGTACGTATCTAACCGCCATTAATTCGTTGCAGTGAATGAAGAGGTATCACATCGATCACAAGTGCAGTATGGAGTACCTCAAGGCTCACTACTAGTGCTGTTACTTTTCATGCTTAACATGTTACCCTTGGGAGACATCATCAGGAAGCATGGTGTTAGCTTTCACTGTTATGCTGATGATACTCAGCTCTATATTTCTTTTAGGACCCAAGAAACACACCAATTTGTAAAATTAATGGAATGAATAGTCGATATAAAAACCTGGACAAGGAGTAATTTCTTACTGCTAAATTCTGTCAAAAATTATTATATGTTATTTATAGGAGCTAAAAACTCTGCATGTAATAACCCATAACGTTGTCTAAGACTTAATGACTCCTCTGTTAATTCTTTGTCATCAGTTAGGAACCTAGATGTTTTATTTATAGCAATCTTTCCTTTGAAAGCCACATTTCTAGCATTTGTAAAACTGCATTTTTCCATCTCAAAAATATATATAAATTACAACAAATGGTCTCAATGTCAAAATGCAGAAACATTAATTAATGCGTTCATGACCTCAAGGTTAGATGATTGTAATGCTCTATTGGGTGGTTGTTCTGCAGGCTTAATAAACATACTCCAGCTAGTCCAAAATGTAGCAGCTAGAGTTCTTACTACAGTCGTGGCCAAAAGTTTTGAGAATTACATAAATATTAGTTTTCAAAAGGTTTGCTGCTAAACTGCTTTTAGATCTTTGTTTCAGTTGTTTCTGTGATGTACTGAAATATAATTACAAGCACTTCATACGTTTCAAAGGCTTTTATCGACAATTACATGACATTTATGCAAAGAGTCAGTATTTGCAGTATTGGCCCTTCTTTTTCAGGACCTCTGCAATTCGACTGGGCATGCTCTCAATCAACTTCTGGGCCAAATCCTGACTGATAGCAACCCATTCTTTCATAATCACTTCTTGGAGTTTGTCAGAATTAGTGGGTTTTTGTTTGTCACCCGCCTCTTGAGGATTGACCACAAGTTCTCAATGGGATTAAGATCTGGGGAGTTTCCAGGCCATGGGCCCAAAATTTTAATATTCTGGTCCCCCGAGCCACTTAGTTATCACCTTTCCCTTATGGCACGGTGCTCCATCATGCTGAAAAATGCATTGTTCTTCACCAAACTGTTGTTGGATTGTTGGAAGAAGTTGCGGTTGGAGGGTGTTTTGGTTCCATTCTTTATTCATGGCTGTGTTGGCTGGGCAGAATTGTGAGTGAGTACTTTCTGCAGAAGATCAATCTGTCCCTGATGTTTTTTTTGGAGATAAGAGGCTTCTTTGCTGCCCTTCTTGACACCAGGCCATCTTCCAAAAGTCTTCGCCTCACTGTGCGTGCAGATGCGCTCACCTGCCTGCTGCCATTCCTGAGCAAGCTCTGCACTGGTGGCACTCCGATCCCGCAGCTGAATCCTCTTTAGGAGACGATCCTGGCGCTTGCTGGACTTTCTTGGACGCCCTGAAGCCTTCTTTACAAGAATTGAAACTCTTTCCTTGAAGTTCTTGATGATCCTATAAATTGTTCATTTAGGTGCAATCTTAGTAGCCACAATATCCTTGCCTGTGAAGCCATTTTTATGCAATGCAATGATGGCTGCACGCGTTTCTTTGCAGGTCACCATGGTTAACAATGGAAGAACAATGATTTCAAGCATCACCCTCCTTTTAACATGTCAAGTCTGCCATTCTAACCCAATCAGCCTGACATAATGATCTCCAGCCTTGTGCTCGTCAACATTCTCACCTGAGTTAACAAGACGATTACTGAAATGATCTCAGCAGGTCCTTTAATGACAGCAATGACTACGTTTACATGCAGCCAATAACCGGTTCAAAACTGGGATATTAGCAATAACCCGGTCGCGCACGGCCATGTTAACACCGGCAAAAACCCGGATATGCTCATATCCCGGTTTTTAAAAAGACCATGGTAGCGCAATTTATTTGACACTAATGTTGATTCTTCTATCACACACTCTCTCTACCATTAGGGGTCACCACAGAAGAATTATCCACATAGTGTGGCACAGTATACCCTTCTATCAGAGATTACAGAAACATATATATATATATATATATATATTTTTTTTATATATATATATATATATATATATATATTTATATATATATATATTTCTGTCAAACAAAAGGAAAGTCATTTTGAGATTAGAGGTCAAACATGAAGGACAAATGGTTAACTGTCAACCCTCTACATTGCGTGTAAATCACTCGCATATGCGACTAAATGATGTCTATAGTTAGAAATTGGCTAATAAATTCTTAGATTTTACTTGCCAGTGTGTGTGTTCAAGGCTATTAAAAGATTAACACATTTTCACTCGCTAAACACTGACTGAGCGCTTCAGAGTTCTCTCTCCATCAAGCGATCTATACTTTTCAATTCATCTCAATGGACGCACAGTGTACCTGTATTTGCCGAACTGTAAACTCTTTGCTGATAGCGCTATTTCTCACACATGCAAAGAGAGAGAGCGAGAGTCTCACCACGCTGAATCGACACGCTACAGGTAAACTATATTCTTTGTTGTATTTTTCTGTCAAAATAATGGATTTTTTCTAGAATTATTCAGCTTTTCAGAACATGCAAATCAATTCGACCGAACACAGACAACGTGACTGATATTCATGAACCCAGCAGTTCATCAATCCGTAGTGCATTGTATATTGTTAGTATGGTAGAAGAATTAGTAGTAGTAATATCTTTTAATAATAATTAATATGATCTATTACTATTATTTTTATTTTTTTTACAGAAACCCTGAATGACCAACAATATCTTAAGCATCACTACCAGTCTTAGGTTCAGTTAAAATGACAAATATGCATTCATACATGGTTACCAAGTTTTAGTTCTAATCACTAAAGTTCCATAATTAAATAATGCTTAATACCATAATATAATGCTTGACTGACTGATTAAGATAAGATTTAAGAAGCTATGGCATTTTACAAAGATAAGCTGATTGGGATCATATATATTTGTGTGTGTGTGTGTGTGTGTGTGTGTGTTTATGGTGTGGGGGCGTGTGTGAAATAGTATATCAGGCTGGCGAGTAAACTGAAAAATTTGAATATAAACAATGGCGATTATATTGCCAAGGTGTGCGTAGAGGGTTGACTGTGACAGTGAGAGACAGAGTGGTGAAATGTCTGATAACAACTCCACCCATACTTCTCTCATCCAGGTTCCTGTACAAACCTGCCAGGGGCACTAAAATAAGTAGATGTAAGAGACATCCCATCTCTAAACATCTCTCTGAATTGCTATAAGGAATTGAAAGGCTTCTGAGAAACCAAGGAAAACTGAAATGAAAAGCAGCAGACGACTAAAGTTTACAACCAGTTTTCCGGGGAATATGGCTGGCAGAGAGCAGCAGAGAAGTCTCATGACTGTTACATCATTTATGATAAAATGCTCTAGTTATTGTAAACACTTGTGCATTACAAAGGAATCCAGCCAAGTCAACAAGTCTTTTTAACACATTTTGTAATTTCACAATCCCAAGCCACCACAACTCTTTGAACACTCCAAGGATACTGCTGACACTATGGCTTTATTCTGTAGACTTTACATCGTCCAATGGCTAAAACCCTCTCTGCAGATATTAGTATTGACTTTAGTAGATTTTGATTTTGACATTTTTTGAAGAAGTACTCTATCCCCCACAGTAGTGGAGGATATCTTCACAATATTCTTTTCCCTATAAATTCTTGTTCCAATTATTATCAAGCAACAACTCTCTACATACACACTGCCAAAAGAATTGTCTATTGAATATTATTTTTCCCCCCAGACTTTTGACACACATACAAATTTTATATGTATATTTTTGTTATATATTTTAAAAAGCTACTTTCATGTGACATCATTTGAAAGCATAAACTTAAAACATGATATGACTTGATATGAGCTTTAATAATTAGAAATAAAACCTCAGAACTTTATGAATGAACACGGAATGCATATTTGTAAAATATTTCTGTTTTTAGCTTTAAGGTATTGTTTTTATCTTAAAGTATTTCTTTATAAATAATAATTATTTAATATTACCATGATATTAGTATTACATAATCCCATAACTGGAGTTACTACACTGTTTCATCCATCTACAGCTTACATTTTCCCATAGGGAAGAATTCTCCAGTATTTTCCAAGGCACACTACCTGACCATTTCCCAAAAGATGAGCTTATCCCAGCCCACTCTTTCTCCTTCTCTTTCCCTCCCACATTTGTATAAAAACCACCTGCTTTCATTTTCTCATTCTCTGTGAAGCAAAACTGGGGCTGGGACACCAGCAAAACACAGATGGATGACATTCCTATCAATATCAGCATTCCTCAACACTGATAAGGGTGTTCTGAAATTCAGAAACAACTTTGTGCCCATCAAAACTCAAAATAGGTGTGCCTATGTGCCTCTATAGTTCCTCACCACACTGAGTTGACTCCAGGAAGAACGGATGGGTTTGTACTGGACCACAATGCTTTCATCTGGCTGAGGTTGTTTAGGTTCAGTGTCCTCATCAGAATCATTGTGAAGGGCTTTCTCTTGGTAATTCTGGTACAGAACTTCTTCCTCTAATAAAAAAAAAACACACAGAGAAACTGTGACTACAAAAACATCCATGGAAATGGTCACCTTATGGGAATTTTTTTTTTTTTTTTTTGAGGATGTTCACATAAGTCTCTGTTGAGTGTGTTCTATATAAATAACACACAGAAAGGTCTGGAGGATGACCAGTGCTTACCCTCACTGCCAAATGTCCGCTGAGTCAGGAGGCCTTTCTTCCTCTCCACATTCTGCAGGAAGCACAGGTGACTGATTAGTTGGGACTGACAAATTAGACTTTCTAGGAAACAGTGGTCCCTTTAACATACTTAACATACATACAAAAATGCCTTGTGGATGCCAAAGGTCAGAGGACAATGCCCAGACTGCTTTGAGCAGATAGAAAGGCAACAGTAACTCAATTAACAACTCATTACAATGGAGGAATGCATAAGAAGATACAACATGTTGAACTTTGAAGAAAATGGGCTACAGCAAAAGAAGACTACACCGGGTGCCATTCCTGTCAGCTTCTATGGTACTAAAAATCGTAAAAAAAAATATATACTAATATATATATATATATATATATATATATATATATATATATATATATATATATATATAATAATTGCTTTTTAGCAGCAAACATTCAAGTTAGGTTTGGGCCACACAGGGAAAAAAAAAAGTATGTGTAAAAAGTAAAAGGTATGTGTAAAATCATAAGGCAAAAAGGCAAAAAAAATCAAAGCCTGACTATCCCTGATATACATCATATAATGGGACCAGGCTGTATCTTCCAACAGGACAATGATCAAAAAACATCAAAATCAAAACAAAAATGGGTTGATCTGAAGGGTCTGGAGATATTCTGGATAAAGAAATGGTCTCTGATCTCTTGTGTTCTCCAATTTCTTCAACAAATTTGTAAAGTGAAATGAAATGGACCTAAAATTGCCTGTCAAATATTATACATCGTATTTTTAAAAAGACTGAATGTTTTGGAAGTGGACTCTAGAAGTTGAATATCATTTATTGAATTTTTAATAATGAAAATGTTTGTGAAATATTGCAATATACACAGCTTAAATATACAACTATGTTAGATTTCAGCGCCTAAAAATGCAAACCCTGAAAATACAAAGCATTAAAATGCAAGCAAATGTTAACCTAATTAGAGCAATTCAACGTCCTTTTTTTTTTTTAAAGACATTTTTCAATATTATTTTTTCCATATATTAGAGAACAACTGACCAGTTCATAAAGACAGCTGAATAAATGACTTTAGCTGTGGACATGATCCGCTTGCATAAATGTTTTAGTTTTTTTTTTTTGTACAAATTTACTTTTCATATTTTAGCTAATTTCAAATGCTGCTGTCACTTTAAGACCGAATTTATAGATGCAGTATATTTATACATATATTAAAGTCAAAAATGGCAAAGCTTAAAAACACTTGCAAGTTACAAATATTAACCCTTATGCGTTGTTGGGGACGTTTTCGTCCACTAGGGGGTAAAGTTGAGTCTTATTTCGGCCACAACTTTCTCTGTGTTTGAGCTAATGGAGTGATTTTTGGTGACAAATCTTATTTTGTCCCCTATTTTGGGAAAATGCTTTGAAATTTTTCAAAAACTCAACAGCACACTGTGGGCAAATTCACTACCCTTTCGGTATATTCGTGGATGAAAACATCCACTAAATTAAACTGCTGTAAAAAAAAATTCAATTTATTTTGCATAAATCTATTAATCAACCTCAGTCCTGATCAAAACTACCAAATGTTTAAAAAAATTACAAGATTTTAACTCTTTAATTACCAAGTTCATAAATGATGTCACTAATTTGGGAAAAAAACACACAAAATTACATTTTCAATATAAAAAGTGATTGTGGACTGGATATTTTTTTACCTTTTATCACAGTCTTGGGCATGTCAAAGATTAATAACAAGATTGGCTTTGATGCATTGTTAGTTTTTGTGCAGCATTAGATTATTTCTCCCTCATTTGTTGTTGGTGGCTGTTTTTGCCCCATTGACTTCCATTATAACGACATTTTTTGATTGCAAAGCCATGACACCATATAATCATGCATTCTTGATTGTTTGTGGTTTTCCCTTTTGGGAAGAGGTAAAAAAAAATTTTTTTTTACAGTTGATCACTAGGTGGGACCATTAACCCTTTAGATAGGCCTGTGCAAAAAAAGGCTTAGTTTCTGGCTTGTATTTGGAGTTATATGGAGTATAACAGCAAATTATAGTGTGTGTGTGTGTGTGTGTGTGTTTTTGTGTGTGTGTGTGTGTGTGTGTGTGAGTGAGAGAGAGAGAGAGAGAGAGAGAGAGAGAGAGAGAGAGAGAGAGAGAGAAAGAGAGGGTGGGAGAGAGACCTTTGTGCACTTACCTTGATGTACAGTATCTGAAAAAAAATCCAAATATGCACCTCATGCTCTCAGAACTACATGGAGTAAACAATAAAAAAAGAAGTGTGTTTATGCACCTGCTGTCTTTTGATGGTGAAAAGTACAGATGGCCTATATGTGAAATGCTCGTCTTTTCTTGATGGTAAAGCCAGTTTAAAACCTTAAAATCGTGTAAAAAAATCTACTTTGCATCAAATTTATGAACATAATGTATTATGAACCAAAATGCAATACCAACTTCAAATAAGCTGCAGCTCGCTGGAGGGGTCAAGCTGCATAATTATTTCTAAAACTTCAGTACAAGTCAAGCACTTTCTCGTGTTGCTTGCTGCTCTTCTCACCATTAAATGACCAGCACGATGGCATGCAAGTGTTTAAATCCACGTACTTTGCTTTTGTTTAGTCTATTCGCTTAAGTCTGACGTCACGTAGCAGTATGATTTACTGTATCAGTTACCACGAGAAAACAACAAAAGGTGCTAATATAAACTCACAATGTGATAGAATTCTAGCGAAAAAGTTATAATCTTAACCTTTAATTCCATACCGAAGTCCCAGCTAGCCAGACAATGAAAATATTTAAAAAATATATAAAAATTATTTGTGTTTGGGATGCTGTGAGCACGGAGACTGTAGTGTATACCATGAGTTTGAAAGCGTTTAGCTTAAATTATCAACATGAATAAACAGTGCTCATAAACGGCTGCTGAGGTCATATTCTCAAGTGAAGCGAGTTGAGGCCTGGACCCGGAAACAGCGCTTCTGACGTCATCACTTAGCAACCGAATACTTTCACCACCATTAAAAGGCAGCAGGTGCATAAATACACTTTTGTTTACTCCATGTAGTTCTGAGAGCTGAGGTTTACATTTTGATTTTCTGAAATACATCAAGGTAAGTGCGCAAAGGTCTCTCTCACACTCGTTCTCTCTCTCTTTCTCACACACACACACATACACACAATATAATATGCTGTTTTACTCCATATAGCTTCGGAAACTAAGCTTTTTTTGCACAGGCCTATTTAAATGTTTAATGGTCCCACCTAGTGATCAACTGTAAAAAGAACAAATGTTACCTCTTCCCAACAGGGAAAACCACCAACAATCAAGAATCTCACATACACACAAACACTATAATTTGCTGTTATACTCCATATAACTCCATATACAAGCCAGAAACTAAGCCTTTTTTTGCACAGGCCTATCTAAAGGGTTAATGGTCCCACCTAGTGGTCAACTGTAAAAATAACAAATTTTACCTCTTCCCAAAAGGGAAAACCACAAACAATCAAGAATGCATGATTAGATGGTGGCATTGCTTTGCAATCAAAAAAATGTCATTATAATGGAAGTCAATGGGGCAAAAACAGCCACCAACAACAAACTAGATAAAAAAGTTTGTCAAGACAAACTTTAAGTTGGCTTGAGAAAGCCTGACCAGAAAGTTTGAAAAGTTTGAAAAGTTTACAAAGTTTGAAAAGTTTGAAAATGTGAAAAGTTTAAAAAGATTTAAAAGTTTAAGAAGTTTAAAAAAGACAGTGATTAACATATTGCTAACATAACAAGCAAGTGACTACCATGTCATTAGCATGATTAGCAAAGTTGCTAGCATGTTGCTAGCATGATTAACATGTTGTTAACATGTTTCTAACATGATTAGCATGTGACTAGCATGTTGCTAGCATGATTTTACCATGATTACCATGTTGCTAGTATGTTTCTAGCATGATTAGCATATTGCTAGCATGTCGCTAGCATATTTCTAGCATGATTAACATGTTTCTAGCATGACTAGCATTCGACAAACATGTTGCTAACATGATTAGCATGCGACTAACATGTTGCTAACATGATTAGCATGTTGCTAGGATGTTTCTAGCATGACTAGCATGCGACTAGCATGTTGCTAGCATGATTTTACCATGATTAGCATGTTGCTAGCATGTTGCTAGCTTGTTTCTAGTTTGACTAACATGCGACTAGCAAGTTGCTAGTTTTATTAGCATGTTGCTAGCATGATTTTAGCATGATTAACATGTTGTTAGCATGTTTCTAGCATGACTAGCATGCAACTAGCATGTTGCTAGCATGATTTTAGCATGATTACCATGATGCTAGCTTGTTTCTAGCATGACTAGCAAACGACTAGCAAGTTGCTAGCATGATTAGCATGTTGCTAGCATGATGCTAGAATATTTTTTACCATGTTGTTAGCATGGTTTACCATGATTTACCAAAGTTTACCATGATTTAC
This sequence comes from Carassius carassius, assembly GCF_963082965.1. Classification (NCBI taxonomy): domain Eukaryota; kingdom Metazoa; phylum Chordata; class Actinopteri; order Cypriniformes; family Cyprinidae; genus Carassius; species Carassius carassius. Next base: position 12,684,042 of record NC_081777.1, on the reverse strand, counting down.
CATAGTTTACCATGATTTACTATAGTACACCATGATTTACCATGTTCAAGTATGATTTATTGATTATAGCATGATTTACCATAGATTACCATGATTTACCACGATTTACTATAGTTTACCATGATTTACTATAGTATACCACGATTTGCCATAGTTTACCATGATTTACCATGATTTACCATAATTTAGCATTATTTACTATAGTATACCATGATTTACCATGTTCAAGTATGATTTACTATGATTCTAGCATGATTTACCATAGTTTACCACGATTTACCATAGTTTACCACGATTTACCATAGTTTACCATGATTTACCAGTTTACCATGATTTACCATAGTTTACCATGCTAGCATGATTATGTTGCTAGCATGATGCTAGAATTTTTTTACCATGTTGCTAGCATGGTTTACCATGATTTACCACGATTTACCATAGTTTACCATGATTTACTAGAGTATACCATGATTTACCATGTTCAAGTATGATTTACTGCTTCTAGCATGATTTACCATAGTTTACCATGATTTACCATAGTTTACATTATTTACCATGATTTACCATAGTTTAGCATGATTTACTATAGTATACCATAATTTACCATGTTCAAGTATGATTTACCATGTTCAAGTATGATTTACTGATTCTAGCATGATTTATCATAGTTTACCATGATTTACCACGATTTACCATAGTTTACCATGATTTACTATAGTATACCATGATTTACCATGTTCAAGTATGATTTACTGATTCTAGCATGATTTATCATAGATTACCATGATTTACCATAGTTTACCATGATTTACCATAGTTTACCATGATTTACCACGATTTACCAGTTTACCATGATTTACTATAGTATACCATGATTTACCATGTTCAAGTATGATTTACTGATTCTAGCATGATTTAGCATAGTTTACCATGATTTACCACGATTTACCATAGTTTACCATGATTTACTATAGTATACCACGATTTACCATGTTCAAGTATGATTTACTGATTGTAGCGTTAGATAGATAGATAAGGTTTGAAGATAGATAGATAGATAGATAGATAGATAGATAGATAGAGATAGATAGATAGATAGATATAGATAGAAAAGGTTTGAAGATAGATAGATAGATAGATAGATAGATAGATAGATAGATAGATAGATAGATAGATAGATGGGTCATTCTACAGAAACGTCCACATTTGGTATGGCAAGATCTCTTAAAATTGATTTCTTTTTCTAACATTTAAACTTAGACCACATTATAAGATTACCCTTTGACTTTATGAGTACACATAAATTACAGCTTAATGATTTTTTTTTTGTGTGTGCATGTATTTTCCCATAAGGAAGGTGACACCAGTGACAGTAACACCAGTGACAATTTTCATGAAAACGTACTCGGTTACTTACGTAACCTCGGTTCTCTCTAGAAGAGGGAACGAGTACTGCGTCTTAGCTAAGACGCTACGGGAAAGTCTCTTTTCACGAAATACTGAAGCAAAAAATTATCCTTAATTTTGAATTTTTGTAAAGCGCATTTGCAGCAGTACACAGCCATAGGCGAGACGGCTCGCTCGCTCATTGGCTGCTCTGCAGCAAGTGCACAGCCTATCGAGCGCAGGCTGATGCAATATCAGACCAATTAGGACGCTTCGCGCCCATCACGCCACTTCCCGCCGAAACGGGTGTGGCTCAACCCTATAAAACGAGCTCGAAAAGGCTGACTCACCTGATTTATTTCATCGCCGAAGCGAACCAGAGTGAATCGTACGCACGGCAGAGAACGCAGTACTCGTTCCCTCTTCTAGAGAGAACCGAGGTTACGTAAGTAACCGAGTACGTTCTCTTACGAGAGTTCTCTCGTACTGCGTCTTAGCTAAGACGCTACGGGAACCCCATGTAAAACGCCGTGCGCGCAGGGATCACACACCAATAAACCTGAAGCAACGCCCAGGATTTACAGTGCACAGTCACCCGAGGGACTCAAAGAGTCCAGGACAGGAAAGAGGGGGAGCCCTCCGTCCCATATCTAGCAGCACCATATCTAGCGTCCCATATCTTTAGCACTCCCACTGAGAGATCAGCGGGTAACCATTGAGCGCCCACACATGGAGGGACCACACCCCCGTTGAGGGTGCCAAATCAAGCCCCTGGCCTGCGAGAGGAGGTCCCTCCTCAACGGCACTGGCCACGGGGCGATGTCTGCTAACTGCATCAAATCTGGGAACCATGGTTGGTTCTTCCAAAAAAGTGCTACAAGCAGTATTGAACATCTCGTTTCTCTCACCCGTTCTATCACCTGCGGAAGGAGGGAGACGGGAGGGAAAGCATAAAGCGGGCAGCACGGCCATCTCCGTGACTGCGCGCTTTCGTCCTTGTAAAAGAACGCGGGGCAGTGAGCGTTTTCGTGGGACACGAAGAGGTCCACCTCCTCCAGATTCTGTAGCCCAGGCACATGGACTGCCCTCAGCGAGCGCAAGTTGCGCTGAGCCCAAACCAGGAGGCGTTCTGCCAACCTGTACAGGTTTCGGGACCCGAGACCGCCCTGGCGATTTCTGTAGGACACCACAGACATGTCGTCCGAACGGACTAAGACGTGGTGCCCCTTGATTCGGGGACAAAAGCGCGTCAGCGCGTTCTCCACTGCCAGCATTTCCAGACAGTTGATATGTTGGAGCCTTTCCCGTTCTGACCACAGGCCAAAGGACGGTCTGCCCTTGAGCAGCGCTCCCCATCCCGAAGTGGAGGCGTCCATCGACACCATCTTCACTTTTGAGGAAGTCCCCAGGCTTACACCTGATTGGTACCATGAGACCCAGCATCCTCTGACATTCTCTGAGCGAAACGGTCGCGCCGCAGCGGAGAGAACTCGCCGCGCGCTGAATGCCCAATGCGCGCTGTGGTGACAGCCGCGCCGTCATGGAACGTGAGTCCAGAACTAAACCCAAGACAGTATCATCTGACTGGGGTTCAGCGACTCTTCGTCCAGTTGACACTGAGACCGAGTTTCTCGAGGTGATCGAGTAAAACGGCCCTGAGCTCCGCTCGTGATTGAGCCAGAATCAGCCAGTCGTCCAAATAGTTTAGCACTCGCATGCCTCTGAGTCTGAGAGGAGCGAGCGCTGCGTCCATGCACCTCGTAAACGTACGAGGAGCTACGGACAAGCCGAACGGCAGGACTGCAAACTGGTATGCCTGGCCCTCGAAGGCGAATCTCAATATCGCCTGTGACTTGACGCCATCTGTATTTGAAAATACGCGTCCTTCAGATATTCTTCAGATACGCGTCCTTCCTATTGACATGAACCAGTCTCCTCTGCGAATATGCGCGAGGAGCTTCCTGGTCGTAAGCATTCTGAAACTGTGTTTCAACAATGCCTTGTTCAGCTGTCTTAGATCCAGTATGGGCCTGAGACCCCCGTCTCTCTTGGGCATTAGAAAGTATCTGCTGTACAGCCCCCCTTCGCTTTGAGCTTGAGACACAGGCTCTACAGCCCCTCTGCTCAACAGTTTTGATATTTCGGCCCGAAGTATGCGTGCTACTTCTGTTTTGACCGTTTGACCGGAGGGCGTAGAAAAAACTATAGTGGGTAGCCTCTCCTTATAATGCCTAGCACCCAATCCGAAACCCCTGGAAGCGCTGAACATGCATCTGCATGAATGGCTAAGGGCTGGATGCGAAGCGCGCTCTGTTGACTGAGCAACGGCGGCGCTTCGGTGTGCTGTATTTGTGTGCATTTGAGGCGGGGAGCGCGCTGATCACAGCGGACAGATCGCTCCTCCTCGACCCCGTCCCGGCACTTAACCGATTGAGGGAGGGCTGAGCGGGTCCCGTGGGACTCGTGATGTCTGCGAGTAAATGTGGGCTGCAAGTGTGCACATTTACTGCTTTCGACTCGCAGTCTGCCTGGGCAGAGCGTACGTGCATGGGTTTCGTTTTTACAGAAACCACGCGCCGTGTGTAACATAGTGTTTGTGGGCACTGAGGAGTGGGCACGTTTACTATGTGGAGCGCGTGACCGATCTGAGTCGATCTTATAGGCGCGAGCCCTGTGTGCAGGGCTGTGCTTACATGCGGAGATGGGCACTGAGGAGTGGGCATCGTCACTACATTTATAGCACCATCGGCCGTGGCCGGACGAACGTGCACGGGTTTCGTTTTTACAGAAACCACATGACGCGTGTGACATAGTGATTGTGGGCACTGAGGAGTGTGCACGTTTACTATGCAGTGCGCGCGATCAACCTGAGTCACTTTTATGGGCGCGAGCCCTGTGAAGGGCTGTGCTTTTATGTGGAGATGGGCACTGAGCAGTGGGCATCGTCACTACATTTATACCACCATCGGCCGTGGCCGGATGAACGTGCACGGGTTTTGTTTTTACAGAAACCACATGACGCGTGTGACATAGTGATTGTGGGCACTGAGGAGTGAGCACGTTTACTATGCAGTGCGCGCGATCAACCTGAGTCACTTTTATGGGCGCGAGCCCTGTGTGAAGGGCTGTGCTTATATGTGGAGATGGGCACTGAGCAGTGGGCATCGTCACTACATTTATAGCAACATCGGCCGTGGCCGGGACACCAGAAATTACACCTTTTTCGGGAAATATCTGGTTATCTGGAAATATCTGGCCACCGTACAGGCTGAAAACAGTCACACCGAAACAGTCACAATCCCTGGAACTGAAACAGCGGCGCGCTTAGGTGAGAGTTCGGCCGCGGCGACTCGTACACCGGTGCTTTCCTAGGATGGCTTCGGGGCTCCCGGCCTCACCGTAATCCTCTGCCGCGGTCCCCGCAGCGTGGGGCGACGGCCTGTAGAGCGAGCTGCGTTGCTGAAGCTGTTGTGATAACGGCTTTTGTGTGCAGGCAAGCGGGGAACTGTGCAGGCTTGCGTGTTGCAGAAAACGCTGAGACAGTCACAATTCCTGGAACTGAAACAGCGGCGCGCTTGGTTGAGAGCTCGGCCACAGCGGAACTCGTACACCGGCGCTTCGATGAAGCAGCCATCGTGTGCAGTGCAGACGCAGCCTGCTCAGCAGCAGAAGATTCGCGCGAGCAGAGGTGACGTCATGCAGCAGGCTTTAGATGGCAACACCGCTTTCGTCCGCCGTCCAGCAGAGGGCGGACAAAGGTGCGTAGTTATCGCCTGTTCCACCAGCGGAAGTGACTGGTAGTTCCTGTTTTTAGCATCATCAGTGTGGAGAATGCTAGTGAGACAGACGAACGAGTTCGCGCTGAATATGGAGCGTTCCAAGCCTTCGCCACCTCTTCGTGAAGCTCAGGAAGAAATGAGGCGGGCTTTGAGAAGTACGCTCATCCGAAAGTAAACTACCATCCAGCCGGGAACGAGAGGGGGGCGCTTGTGCAGACCACTCGAGGCCGAGACTCGTCGTGGCCAGCGTGAGCACTCGCCTAGGCTCCATCTCGATGTCAGCTCGTTTGCTGGGCTTCTGAGCAGAAGGTGCGAGATCCTCAGAGCTCGCCCAGCCCTCACTGCCCGAAGCTAGCAGAGTGCGGCGCCTCAGCACAGCGGAGAATGCAGGCTCAGAGAAAAGGCCAAGCGAGTCCTCAGAGTCACCATGGCAACAGCTCGCAGTGAGGGCATCCGCCGTCAGTGAGCGCGAGCGCTGCATGATCTTCACCCAGGCAGGAGACACAGATGACGTACCAGTCTCCCTCGCTGAGTGGGGCTCTGACGAGCCGCAGGAAGGCATCTTAAAAAAGACGCAAGCTCTTTTACGAGTGTGTGTCGCAGGGCGAACACACACACACGCATAAAGAACAGCTGGATATAACAGAATTGAAAGGATATAGGCGCCGGATAGCGCAGCTGGAACGGCAGTGGAAGGCGTCGAAGGCCAGCAGCTTCAGAATGGCTCGTCCCGCTGATATGCCTCTCAGACGGCGCTTGCTTCCTCCGTGATCTAGCGATGCGTGAGCTTCACTGAAGAGATGAAAAATCAGGTGAGTCAGCCTTTTCGAGCTCCTTTTTCACACCCGTTTCGGCGGGAAGTGGCGTGATGGGCGCGAAGCGTCCTAATTGGTCTGATATTGCATCAGCCTGCGCTCGATAGGCTGTGCACTTGCTGCAGAGCAGCCAATGAGCAAGCGAGCAGTCTCGCCTATGGCTGTGTACTGCTGCAAATGCGCTTTACAAAAATTCTAAATTAAGGATAATTTTTTGCTTCAGTATTTCGTGAAAAGAGACTTTTCCCGTAGCGTCTTAGCTAAGACGCAGTACGAGAGAACTCTCTTAAGAGAACTGCATTTTACAAAATGGCTTCTGCAAGGTATCAAACCACATGTTGTCAATCATGGTATACTCACTAAATTAAGTAGTTTAATCCATTTGTATTCTAGTTTTTTACAATGCCCAAACAATAAAAGAGGTCATACCAGTGACTTCAACTAAAAGCTTCATATGAAATCATGAGATAAATGAGAAGATTTCTGATAATTGAAAAGAGACAGTGGACTTACCATGGGCTTCTCTTCATAGATCTCCAGGAAATTGGAAGAAGGAAGTCGAGTGATGTCATCAGTGTGATTGTTATTTAAAAATAAGAGCTTTTTTGTTAAACGGTAACACCAGTGACACAACTCCAGGGGACCACTACTTTCATTATATATTTTTTAATATTTATTTAGCATTTTGTTTTTTAATGTAATTTACATCATATATTTGATAGTTATGGACACATGGTTGTATTTTAAATGGAAGAAAACACTGTTTTTGACCTCAAAATAAAGCATTTTCCCTCTGTACATGACTGTGGGGACGAGCACTTCTGTGGTGCTTGGAATTCTAATTAATTAATAAAAATCAAATATTGCCACATTGATGGCTCAAGAAAGTGTAATTGTTCAAATAACATATTGTTTCATTTTAAAATATAAAAAAATTGTAAACCTAAAGTGTTTTTCAAGTGTAATATTTCTGTAAAGGCTAGGGAAAGAAAAATGGACATTTCCGTAGAATGACACAGATAGAAAAGGTTTGAAGATAGATAGATAGATAGATAGATAGATAGATAGATAGATAGATAGATAGATAGATAGATAGATAGATAGATAGATAGATAGATAGATAGATAGATAGATAGATAGATAGATAGATAGATAAGGTTTGAAGATGGATGGATGGATGGATTGGATGGATGGATGGATGATAGATAAGGTTTGAAGATGGATGGATGGATGGATGGATGGATAGATAGATAAGGTTTGAAGATAGATAGATAGATAGATAGATAGATAGATAGATAGATAGATAGATAGATAGATAGATAGATTAGATGAGTTTGAATGAGTTTAAATTGATTAGCATCAAAGCTTGATTGAGTCTAATGGGATTTGGAGCTTGGGTCATCTGAACATCCTGTCAATGAAAGTCTATGGGCATTTTTATGATTTTTAATATTAATTTTTAAGAAAACCGTAACTCAAACCAGTCTGAAAAGATATAGCACACCAAGTCAGAACAGTATGAAGGTCTGACCCGAGTTTGGAGTATGTAGCTTGAACGGTCTAGGAGGAGTTAGTGTCCAAAAATTTTGCGGCCAGAAAAAGAAGAAGAAGAAGAAGAAGAAGAAGTTTAATTAAATAGGATTTCAGTAAGTTGGCTTTCTCAAGCCAACTTAATTAGGGAGAAAAAATTTAAATCTAATGCTGCACAAAAACTAAAAATGCATTAAAGCCAATGTTGTTACTAATCTTTGACATGCTGTTGACAGACTGTTATAAAAAGTAAAAAATAAATCCAGCCACAATTACTTTTATATTGAAAATAAGTCATTTTGTGTGTTTTTTTTCCCCAAATCAGTGACATCATTTATGAACTTGCCAATTAAAGAGTTAAAATCTTGGATTTTTTTAAAAAGATTTAAAAAAATTAAAGTCATTTGGTAGTTTTAATCAGGACTTAAGCTGATTAACAGATTTATGCAAAAAAAAAAAAAAAAAAAAAAAAAAAAGATTCTGATACATTTTTACAGCAGTTTAATTGAGTGGATGTTTTCATCCCGAACATACCGAAAGGGTAGTGAATTTGAACAATCCACAAGGGTTAACTCTATGATGGTTAAATTTTGCAACTAATCCACAAATCTATGGGGCCTGGGGCTTGTACCATGATGGTGACTGAAGAAACTGCAATGTTACAGTATTAGTTTTGAGTTAACAAAACTTGACCATTCCAATCTGGCTTTGTTTGTACTAGTGGTCGACCAATAGCCGATATTTGTAATTTTTCAATTTATCGGTAATTTATCAGCATTGGTCGATAAGGTTTTCTGCTTGGCCGATGTGTTAGAGGTGGGAATTTTATTTTGACGGTGCTGAGAGCGGCAGTGCCTTAGCAACCCTCTACATTGCGGGTAAATCACTTGCATATGCGACTAAATCTTCACTCTGGTCACTAAATGATGTCTAATATTAGCCAATGGCTAATAAATTCTCAGATTTTACTTGCCAGTGTGTGAGTTGAAGTTTAGCGCACATATATTTTCACTCGCCGAACACTCTCTGACTGAGCGCTTCAGAGTTCTTTCTCATCAAGTGATCTGTGATACTTCTCAGTTCATCTCAATGGATGCGCAGTGCACCTGTGTTTGACGTACCGTGAGCTCTAGTGTGAAGGCGCAGGACTCGCCGTCGCTTTCTCTCACACGCGCAAAGTGAGAGAGAGAGAGCGAGCAAGTCTTACATACATGCAGAATTGATGTGCTACATGTACACGCTAAACGATATTCTTTGTTGTATTTTCCTGTAAAAATAACGGAGTTCCTTAGTAGTGGGCAGAACTAATACGCATACGGCAATCTCATTGGCTGGTGCTCACCTACTGAGCATATCAGTTTGACCGAACGCAGACAACCTGATTAATATTCATGAAGCCATTACTGTTCTTCTTAGTAGAATTTGTAGTATTATTATTATTGTTATCACCTTATCAGTATTATTGTTATCATCAGTCTGGTGAGTAAACAAAAAAAATGTACTAGCCAATGGCGATTCAATTGCCAAGGTGTCCATTGAGGGTTACTGAGTGCATACAGTGCTCACACTCTCTCTCTTGTTTGTCGTCATCGTTAACAGTTCTGTCTTAACACGGATAGAAGTCTAATATCTAATAAGCAGATAGAACGGTTAAACAAAGAAATTCATGTATACAGAAAGTATTATAACAATTGCTTTTATATTAGGCCTATTAGTAATAGAAAGGCAAACATTACAATACTTTCTCAGAATAATGACTGCCCTGTTGGTTACAGTGTTTACTTAAATATTTAATAAAAATGTAATTAAAAAGTATTTATTTGTAAAAAAAAAAATACTATCATCTAAAGTATAAGCATGTTTCTTTATATTAATAATAATAATTTTAAAAAATCATATCGGTTTTATATTGGCTGCCCTGCTTTCCAAGATATCGGCATCGCCATCAGCTGTCAAAAAATACATATCGGTCGACCACTAGTTTGACACTGATCATCAACTTTCACTGTCAACTCAGGCTTTGATCCAGAGTTCATTGAAAGTGTGACATCAGTAATGAACAGCCAATCACATGCCTTGAAAGTGTGATTCCCTTCTCATGACACAGTCTGAAACTTTCATACACTAAGATATTTTCTATGGAATCTGTCAACTCAAATCTACAGACTGAATCTGACTTTAACCCTCTGGAGTCTAAGGGTATTTTTGGGGCCTGGAGAAGTTTTGTCATGCCCTGACATTTGTGCTTTTTTCAGTTTCTTATAAATACCTAAATGGCTAAAGTCTAATTTCACTGTAATCAGCACATACTGGGCTATATTAATATATGTGCAGCATGTATGTACATGATTGTGTTTTTGAGAAAAAAATTTTTATGCGTGGTTAGTGAAAAACTAAAAATGTTATAGCAATGAACACCACTAAATGCAAAACCAATTTCATGCTGCCTAGGGATTTTAACCGGTTAACCATTAACCGACCATTAAGAATTTTGACCGATTAATATAATCAGTTAAAAGGTTTAAAAAGTAATTTATTTATTTTCAGTAATTTATCAAAATATTTAAAAAGGTTTGCTGTATTGTTAAAATAGGCTACGCTACGTTTATATTTTTTTTTAAGAGAAAAAAAAAACGTCGCGTAGCCTATTAAGTCACATTTTATTATTTCATTCAGAAATAAGCCTAATGCCGACGCAAATGTTAACAAATATTATTAAAAAAAATTACTAATGAAAAAAAAATAGCTAATGCTATTTTAGTTTCCCTCAGTCCACAACAAACCCTTTAAAATAACAGTTGCTTATTTAAAAAATAACAAGAATTAAAAATATCCAATAAGAAGTTATAGCAAATGACAAGCTAAAACAAATTAATTTAGGCTAAAACGAAACTGAAACCAATGTTGGGTCTCTCATTCGACACAAAAATCAAATGTTTACATATTCGAGATGTATTTGAATGGCAAATTATTATTTATTATAGCCTAGTACTTAACTTGCATTCCAATATCCACGTAAAACAAAATGTTTTGCATAACATCATGGCTGTACGTTGATAACACTTAACAGCACAGATTTGATTACATATTTAAACTGAGTTTGTTTGTTTTTTTCATATGTTTGACTGACTGTATAATATTATGATAATGAACAGGCTGCATTGCCAAAGTAGCAAAGCCTATTGTGTGGACGCATGCGGTGCCAGCGCAATCACTTAATTTTTGTTCCTTCTAACAGTGGAAGCAACTTTAATCAAAAAGATAATCTGAATTTTAAGCGGTTTGCCTTTATTTGTGTACATTCACAAAAAAAAAATCCGGATGCCGCTTTCTGCCGTCTGTTTCCTTTCGCACAGCATAAAAACTAACTAAAACTGAATTTTTCTTTCATTTTCGTAATTTATTATTCAAGTAAAAATATATTTCTCATATAGGCCTATTTATTCTCATATAGGCCTATATATAGCCTAGCTTTTATTATGTTTTTCTCCACTCGCAGAAGCACTGCAGGTGTGTGATGTGATTTGAAGATGTTCTGTTGTTTGTTGCTTTTTGTAAAATGTATCACCAGGAAACAAATGTTAGTATTTTTAATAGGTCACACACACTTATCCTTTCTAATTCAATTCAAATGTAAAATTATCTTGTCGGTTAACGGTTAATAATTGGTTAACGAGCGTCGGTGGTCAGTAAGGAAAAATAACCAAAATGAACATCCCTAAATTGCTGCCTAAAACCCAGTTAGCGCAAAAACTAAACTGAAACTTATCTGGCTAGCCACTCAAACCAGATTCAAGGTACAAGCCCCTGATCTGTATTGATCACAGATCAACTATGATCTGTTCATCTGCTACTATGTTCACAGTGTCCTGTGTTCTCCAGATGTATATGGCACACAAGGAACACATTATTATGTTTCCCAGGGAATACAGTACCTGTGTTCCAGTAACTCAAAAATGTAATTGTCATATGGTCTAGATAACTAATGCACTGATCTAATTCTCTAACAATGATTTAATGAAAGCCCTTCATAAAGTCTACCTTCTCAGCAACAAGTAAATTATTAAATGGGTCTCCACCTGTGTTGTTCAGTTGAGCTTGTATTAAATTGCACTTTTTATATTGGGTTAGGGTTTGATAAAATAAATCGTAATCTTTAAAAAAATTACTCAATGTGTGTTAACAGATCATTGATCATGTGTTTGTTATGTGCAACCTAACATAGGACTCCGAGAATATAGGTATACAACCCATTACAGGCTGAAACCAGACAAGGAATGAGCACAAGATCCAACAGCAAAAAAATATTGTCTAATTTTCGTTATGGCCAAAATCTCAGTATAATTTTTTGTCAATATTGCACAATACTATAGCCCGTTATCTCAAGTTTAACCACTACAGAGACATCATAGCCATAAGCCAGTGGCAGGAAGAAGTAAAATAACTTTTTTCTCAACATTTAGTGTTCAACTCACTTTGCTATTGGATGGACTCACACAAGACAGTCTCTCCTCAGCGATTCCTTTTAGCACAGGCTGGGACAATCGTTTGGCCTTTGGGTCTAAAGACGGCACATCTATATCTACACCACTGACCACTGCTCGGCGATACGATTTGGAGCGCTGGCCTCTTGTCAGCAGTCCTGCGTTCTCATCTCCATCCAGCTCATCCTCCTTACCGGTGGAGAAAGAAGACCCAGTCTCAAACATGCTTCGTGGTCGGAAGGCACTTTTACTATTGTCCAAAAACATCTGAGAGGGCTTGCTGAGGCGTGTGTCAGACTCCAGACCCCTAGGTAATATCTGCTGGGTGCCGATCTTCTGTGCTGCGGGACTATGGGTGCTAAGTATGATTGGCTGCTTGCCCTCTAAACCCTGAGGTGACTCTGAACTCTGCCTTTGCAACAAGACGCCCACTGTCCTCTCATCAGGGGAAGGGGTGCAGGGTGTGGGAGGGTCTGAGGGGAGGCTAAGGTTGGAGTAGATGGAGGGGATGCTGGAGGTGGAACTGTGAGATGGGGAGCTGCAAAAGTCAACGGGAGACCCATGGGCATCCTGCAACTGGAGTGGAGGTGAACGTGTGAAGTTCTGAGATGATACAATATGTTTTGGTGAAACAGTGCCTGGCAGTGGAGACACATTCCCCATCTGATCTCTTTGAGAGGTGAGAGTGAACTGACTGGAGAGACGTTTGAAAGGCTCTGTTATGTCACGCCAAACACTGAGGACATTCCCATTCTTGTTGGCCAATGTTGTTTTAGGGGAAGAAGTAGCCTCTTCATCCTTTTCATCATCCGATTTAGAGAACTTTGACAGCGAAAACAGTCCATTCGATAAATATCCAATACTGATGCTCCGAGCAACCCTAGTCGTCCTCACGGGTTTGTTGAGAGTGTGTTTCAGCACCGTAGTGTTTGACGCAGTGGTGGTAATCTTCTCAGCCGGCTGAGTGAGAGTGAAAGTACACCTATCATCCAAAGGAAAGTCCATCATGAGAACTCCATCTATTTGGTAACTGAGCGGTCTGGGCTTGGGCTTCATGTCATTTTTATTCAGTCTTTTCCAGAGAGGAGTGATATTGTTATTGGAGAGGTCCACTTCATTGCCAAGATCCATAATGAGTCCATTCATATCACTTCAGCAATCATTATGACCTTTGTCTGAACCGAAAGAGAGAGGAAAAGTTACATGATTGCAAGTTGAACTGTGCCCTGAAACTATACCGATCACTTAATAACTACATTTTTTTTAAGGCTTGTAAGGATAGTTCACTTTTAAAACATAAATACATACTCACATTCGTGTATTTATAATGACTTTTTTTACTTAGTAGAACAAGAGATTTTAAAGTCCCGGTCACTATTCACTTTCATAGTTTTTCATTTTCTTTTTTTTTTTAATTGATAAGCTGTCAATCACAAGCATTTAGCAAAGCATGTATCTGTTACATAGAATTAAGTCATACATGTTTGAAAAACGTACTTTTTTCCTGTGAAATATTCCTTTAAATTGTGCGCGAGGATGCATTTTTTTATCATCCGCAAATATAACTGTACAGGTTAGTAAGGTTTGAATAATGACAGTATAACACAATAATGTGATGGTTTTAGAATAAGGGTGAAGAGACTGTTCTCAGATAGGATGTCTTAAAATGTATAAGGAATTGTTGATCTGTTTTTATTTTATAGGAGTGAGCGGATTTTATACTAGGATTTTTCTCTCTTTTTAAATCAAGGAGCACAATGGAAATACATTATTGTAACTTTATTGTGTTATCCTTGACAATAAGTTTGTAAACGTAAATTGCTACATTTTGTGTCAAATAAACTCAACATTGCTGAGTATTGCTGGTGGATTTATAAATGGTCTAAGTGTTTGGAAATAAAGACAAACACCCGTCATCGTGTACACAAATTCATCACGTGCGCCATTATCGTAACTTTCTAGCAGGGAATATCAACAAACAGTGCTCGCACCTAAACTTAAATTTTTTTAGAAATGAGTGGAGCATACCTCTTTGTGAAGATTAACTAAAGTTATAATCCTGCTCTCTTCGCTTGTTTTCCTGCCTGCATAATTCCAGCGTGGCCCTCTTTCCCTCGAGAGAAAAAAAGAGCATGAAAATGCTATAAACTCCCAAAACTTTGCCTTTTACAATTTCGCTGTCGTCTGTGTTCATATCGAGACTTCAGTAGTGCAATAGTTTGGCAGGGACAGGGTGGGAAGGCAAAGAGCTCCCAAGTTCACGTGACGTCATGTGCTCGAGGATCGAGTGTGAGTGGCTTCCTCAGCTCCGACACTGAGAGAGGAAATACTTAATAAGAGGAAATCTTGAGAGAAAATACTTAATAAGAGGAAATCTTAATAAACTAAATTAGTTGTAGTTTGTCACAGTCATTCTTAATAAACTAATCTGTTTGTAAAATATTTAGTGCTTCAATAGAGATGCTAGTCGTGAATAACAATGAATTCTTAGCGCCATCATGTGGAGCTAATTGGCAATGTGTTCAAAGACGACATTTATTTATTGTATTTGATCTTAAATAACTTATTTTTTATTATTATTATTCATAATTTAAGGTTAGGTTATGAAGCAATTGGGCCTCTCCTCGTGCAGGCTGAGAGAAACTTACTGTATGTACAGTTCCTCACAGGGCCATATGAATAAAGTTCGTGGAACATCACTTCGATGTAATGGAACAACCTGGTTGCACTATAGATTATGTAGAAGTTGGGGTGGGCGATATGCAAGGTCGTAGTTTTGGTTTGAACATTGGGGGTTGAAGTGTGAACTGTTTTAGTTTTAGTCATGCTCACTCATAAGGTTATATTTGTTTGTTTGCTTAGGCTATATATTTATTTTTGTGAAATTGTATTTTGTGCTGTCATCTATGCAAAATTGGTGCTATAAAAGTAACATCATAGTTAACAATTACTTGTTCACACAATAAAACGTGATAAATTCTAGTAAAGCCGGTCATAATAAGTAGTTTAAAAATATTTTAGTGCTGGTTCAAGACAGTTTTCTCCTCTTTTCAGCAGTCTTTTTAGTTTATTTGCCTTTTTAAGCAGCATTGCGTAGGTTCTGAAATTTCTAACCGTTACTGACACCAGTGGTCGTTAGAGGAACTGCAGCCAGTCTCATGCTCGTTCTCAGTGCACACTCTCTTTTTTTTTTTTTTTACTTAGGAGGAGTGTCCGTGGGTGTCTGAATTGTGCTGAAGGCTGGTCGCTTCTTTCCATCCGCAGAGTCCATTTGAAAACACTATTGCTGCAGCTTACTATAATGGCTGGCGTGCCATACGGTTGTAAGCCCAAGTAGACGAGAACGCGCATGACGTCACATTTTGTGAATTTTCGCGCCAATTCGGGCCCGACTCCTCCACACACAATTGATCTCCTTTTTACTTTTTCCATAGCATTTTAAAGCGGCTGTTTTTTCTCTAAATAATCAAATAGATCACATATTTGGCCATCAAGTTCGCGATAGGAGTGGCTTGGGCAAATCTCATCACACATCTCAAACGTGCGCAGAGTATTCGCGCGCCACACATACAGTAAACTTCCCTGCCTTCAACCCCCCCACATACACACACACACACACACACAAACTAAGCCTCTGTGGTTGCATATCTGGTTATTCCCTTATTAACAAAACGCAACATATTATTAATTTATTATTTACGTTTGAGATTCATTAAACATGTAGGTAATGTAGCCTACGAATTAAACTCTTTGTTGCGAGCCCAAACTAACTCATAGACATAATCATATGCCCTTTACGTTGCACAGTGCTTAATTTCTAGAAAAATAAATAAACCATATAAATTAATTAAACAATTTAACTACATGATATTATACTATAAAACCATTGCTAAAATGTTCATCCCTGTTATTGCACAAGGCTCCATTTTTGGAATTAACATTTTTGTATGTTTTATAATAATTGTATAACTTTTAATGTATGCAATAATATAAATCATTAAATGACAACACCATTTGATCTAAAGGTATCAAACGGACTGTAAAATCTCTAAATATTATTAGACATTACATATATACATACACACACTACCGGATATAATGTTTTTTAAATAAGTTTTTTATGCTCACCCTCATTTATTTCAAGAAGAATATTATTTATAAAATATTATTTATTTCTGTAATGCAAAGCTGAATTTCCATCAGCCATTACTCCAGTATGAAATGTCACATGATCCTTGAAGGTCTCCTGAAGTGCCTAGAAACAAGCATTCAGTCAGTTCACTCGTTACAATCCATGATTATGGGATATCGCGCTCTTACGCCATCTGCTGAAGACACCTATATTCACGTCTTAAAGGCCAATGACGCATGCCGACGTGGACAGTGCTACAAGCCCACAGCATATAAATGCGGTCGCATTCGTCATCCCCCTTGTTCTTCAGCTCTTTCACCATGCTGTTAGAACACCACCACATTCACAAGAGAAAGCCCACTGTCTTGTTGAAGAAGAACATGCATAAAATAAAGTTTTTAGCTCAAGTTTACCACATCTAACAAATGGCTAATAAACTTTCTCATGACAAATGTCTGAGCATGAGTGGAGCATTACTCACCCTTGTCCTATGGCTTGTGGGTGTTTAAGGTCACAAGCACTGTCCAATGTTTTGGGGAGATATTCACATTACGTTGGCCCTCTTCAACCTCAGTGTGTGTGTGAGCTACCAGCAGTTCTATCGTTCCGCACTTCCACATTGTGTAGCATGTGCTTGGTGACTCAATGGCCATACGTGGTCTGCTCCAGTCAGAGCTGGACTGAACAAGGGGAATGATGCGTCAATGGCCTTTCAGGCATGAATATAGGTGTCTTCAGCAGATGGCGTAAGAACGCGATATCCCATAGTCATGTGTAAGGGAAACAGGTCAATTTAGCTCAAAGGGAATCATTTAAGATTTTAAAAGGAATTTGAACAGAATCACTGTTTCACGGCTGATCACTGAGACTGCACAGTGCAAAATCTGCACTGGATATTAATATACAAAGTATAGTGAAAACACTTAATTAGCACAGTAACAAGATAAATCTAACACATAAGCACATGCACTCACACATTCACACAAGTTGCAGGAAGACAGAACATTAGAGAAGAATGAGTTTAAGAAAATGAAAATGTGAAATCCCAAGTTTACAGCAATACGTGAAATTTCATAGACATGAACAACCATCAATCACTTAATTAACCCTCGCATTGAGTTCCTCAATGAGGTTAAAATTATATTAGATACACCAGTTCAGCTTAGTCTGGAGGTAAAGTTACTTTCGTAGCCTGTGTAAAGGGGGTTCCCTTTGTTGTCATTGGAAAGGGGGTTTCCCGAGGTTGCTGATTGGCTGGAAATTCAGTAGTTATTGAAGTGACATCTTGGGAAGCCCGTGGTTGGCCGTTGGCTGACGAT
The DNA here is from genome assembly GCF_963082965.1 of Carassius carassius. Taxonomy (NCBI): domain Eukaryota; kingdom Metazoa; phylum Chordata; class Actinopteri; order Cypriniformes; family Cyprinidae; genus Carassius; species Carassius carassius. The sequence continues at coordinate 12,666,597 of NC_081777.1, read as the reverse complement.
GCTGAGTTGTGTGGGCTGGTTGAAGTTAAACGGGCACTCGAGGTCAGACTCTGAGACACGGCACTACAAAACTTAACTCAGAACACAAAACTCCCAAATGGAAAAGAAAAGAAACTAAAGTAAAAGAACAGAAGTTTGACGAGACTAGGTAGTGTTTTTTCTCATCATGGCTAAGTAGCAGCAGGTGTGCAGGCCGACGCATGCTGGAACCGCGCTCAAAGAACGGTAAAAGCCATGACTAAAAGCAGCAGCTGAAAAGCAAATGCTAAAAGCAGGCATGACTAATAGCAAAAGCTAAGAAACAAAGCTAAAAGCAGAATTTGATGGTGTCCTGAGTATTTAAACTGTCCTTTTGGCCACACCTCAAATGTTGTCTTGACCAATTAAATAGTCTTTGCTCGGGGTATCATAAATCATATGTTATATTATCAAGCACGTGGTCTGAATTTTCCCGCTCTTGCAGGGTATAATTTCGGACATGATTTCTATAACAAGAATATGATACATTTGACAAATAACTGATGGTCACAAACATTTCAAGCAAGCAGACTGAAACGCATACATTCTAAACATGAATATGAATCCTTAAACTATTCAATATTTATTAAAAAGGCATACACAATAAGTGATTAGAAATATGATAGTCAAATGTGTGGGTTTCATAAATGATATGGAGTTAAGCAATGGACTGACATTCCTTTAGAAGTCCATTTGAGTTCATTGAGTTCACTATAAAAGACAGTTCCTATGCCAACATAAGGATGTTCATCGGAGACCAGAGGTTAAAAGGTCCCCTTAGGAATTTCAGTCTGGTTCTGCTAGGTGGGGGGGGGGGGGGGGGAGTCAATCCAAGGACCTTGTTTACTCTCATGGGTTCACATGTGATGGTCGGATGTGTATCTCTTTGACCATAAATCTGGATTACTTGCCCCAAATTTGACAATCTCTTCTCCGAATTGAAATTGTCAATAATTGTTCTAGTGGTGTTAATGTTGAAAGCTGTTCCGTGAAAGAGTTGGTTGGTTGGTTATCTTGCTTCTGACTTGGGGCACTAGGAATGATTTACAAAATCCTGTTGCCTTTCTGAGGAATTCGGCTCATGTTTCAACCACGGTCCTGATTGACTCTTTAATTTGTCTGGTAAGGGTCTGATATGCTACACGTGTTGTACCTGTTTTCCTCCTTCTGGGAACAGTAGTTATATGCATAACATTATTCTATGTGGTGACAATTTCAACTGAAACAGGAAGAGAGGGTGGGACATATCGAGCAGCCCCACCCCCTTTTAAAAATAGCCAATAGTGTTTTGTTTATATCTGCTCAGGCCAGAGCCATTGAGCTCAGTCGGTAAAGCCACATTTGACAGCCACAGTCTAAAAGATTTCCCCCTAGATACAATATGAAGCTTTTAGTAAAACAAAATAGTGGTCATAATCATGCTGAGGCTGTGTAGTTATAAAAGTTTTTAATAAATGCCAACTCGCGCATATGATCCACTCTGTGTGATCGTGTGTCTAGACCGGAGCCAAAGTCCGAATCAGACTGTGTGCGCTGCTGTGGTTTGTGTGAAACATCATGAAACCAGACCTCATTTGCACCTACTGAAAGCAGTTTTACACTGTCTGAATCATTCCCTATCACCTACATTGTGCTCTATGAGCCATTCACTGTACAGGAAATACTACACTGTGATATTTAAAGTGCAGGAGGCGTGCGCTTTGGATTCTAGAGAACATTTGATTGGTCAGAAGATCAAAAAAGAGAGACTAAAAAATTGTTTAGCCATTTTGGTGGGAGAGATGAACTGCAACCTTTAAATGCTTATATATTCTAAATGCACTGTTTTGGAGCACACTGCCTTATTGATAACCTTAAGACTAACATACTGATGCTAACACCCCGAAAAACTATTTTTTTTTAATTTCATGGTGACTTTAAGAAATCATTATAGTTCCATATATATATATGGGAGACCAGGGAGTGTTGTGACATGGAGTTAGTTTTAAGAAACAACCTATGGTGAAATCATCCATATCATACACTCCAATCTCCATTTTGAGCTGACATGAGAGGTGCCATGTGTCTGTGAGCAAGATTGTGAATTTTATCACCAAAAAGTGATTTTCAAGATATTTTTTCCTAGCATTTTTTTTTATGTAGATAAAAATAAATAATGACTTTCTTAAGTAGCCATTTCTCTAGTTTAATTTGATGGTAGACGTTAATGCTAACCGACGCGCTAGTAGTAAATATGGTGCACCACCTGTCCAAATTTGATTTATGGGTTTGACCTTTGGTCCCTCCCCCACATGACCTTGACCCTTTAACCTTGAACTTTTGTCCTTGACCCCTCCCCCGCATGCCCTTGACCCTTTGACCTTGACCCCTCCCCCACCTGATCTTGATCTATGACCTTTTAATGATCACAGGTGTTGCTATGCCATTTGTTTGTAATAAATCAGGGTTATACGTCATCAGCGTGAAATGGCACCATCCGTGAATAATCGGCAGCTGTGACTTGTCAGGTGTGTCTGTAATATATCAAGTCGTAAGGATTATCCTAATGATAAGTGTGACGATCACCTGTTTGTAAAATAGACACCGGACCTCCGGTACGTGACCATCCAGCGACAGGTGTGCTTTAGGTGAAAGATAAATCCAGTGTGTGCGTGATCTGACTTTGCTGCAGCCTGGACTTGAACTACTGGTTTCGTCTGGTCAGAGGAGAACTGACCCCCCAACTGAGCCTGGTTTCTCCCAAGGTTTATTTCTCCATTCTGTCACCGATGGAGTTTCGGTTCCTTGCCGCTGTCGCCTCTGGCTTGCTTAGTTGGGGACACTTCATCTACAGCGATATCGTTGACTTGATTGCAAATAAATGCACAAACACTATTTAATTGAACAGAGATGACATAACTGAATTCAATGATGAACTGCCTTTAACTATCATTTTTTCATTATTGACACTGTTTTCCTAATGAATGTTGTTCAGTTGCTTTGACGCAATGTATTTTGTTTAAAGCGCTATATAAATAAAGGTGACTTTGACTTTGACTTTGACCAACCGGTGACCAGTGAACTTAGGGTGAAAGATTTTATGGTCTGTCACGTTTGGGGCGGGGTTTCCCCAACAGCGGCATCGGATTGGATTCGCTTAGATAAACAAGACCCACCTCGGATTTCTGAGGAAATCAGAAAAAGAGCTGTGAAAAATACTTAGACATGGACTTCTTATACTCACCTAAAACCCCCCGAGAAGGAATTCCGTACAACAGTAGATTCCGTACAACAGTAGATTGTGCATGGCGAGGTTTCTCGGTGAAAATACGGACAGTGTGCGAGATGAATGAATCAAGATCAAAGATGATGTGTCCTCATATCATAATATGTACAATCAAATATAATCTGGTGATGGTACAAACTGTTTCACAGTGATATAATAAAGGTTTTAAATAAAAATTCCAAGAATGAAATGGAAATAAAAGATTTAAAATATAACAATCAATAAAGAGGATGTATAATAAAAGATTTAAAATAAAATCCTAATAATTAAATCAAAGTAAAAACAATCAATAAAGTTGTATAACAAAGGTTTTAAAATAAAATCCTAATAATTAAATGGAAATAAAAACAATCAATAAAGAAGTTGTATTATAAAAGCATAAAATAAAATCCTAATAATTAAATAGAGATAAAACAATCAATAAAGTTGTATAATAAAATCCTAATAATTAAATGGAAAATAAAACAATCAATAAAGAAACTGTATAGTAAAAAGTTTTAAATAAAAATCCTAATAATTAATTGGAAATAAAAACAATCAATAAAGAAGCTGTATAATAAAAGTTTTAAAATTAAATCATAACAATTAAATGGAAATAAAACAATCAATAAAGAAGTTGTATAGCAAAAGTTTTAAAATAAAATCATAATAATTAAATGGAAATAAATCGATAAAGAAACTGTATAATGATAGGTTTTAAATAAAATACCTAATAATAAAAGTTTACTCTTAGTACTAGATTTTTAAAACATGGTCCTCTTTTTCACCCCTCTCTTAGAGTCTGTGTGTGTGTGTGTGTGTGTGTGTGTTAGACACATCCGCTCCTGACAATTTTGTGAGATTCAATCCCCATCTCTTTACACTACACCTTTTGTGTTAAAACGTGAACTATCCATACGACATGACCATTTGTCGTTTTTCCGGGTTATTGTCGGTGATTCGTCAATGTTATCCGTAGCGCTCTCTATCCGAAGACGCATCTGTGGACCATGTGGCACGGGTATTACGTTGCATTCATGTCTCTCTCTCTCTCTCCCTCTCATGCATGTGAACACATTCAATCCTCTTCAAGTCTTATTTTCTTCTTTTAAATGAAAATAAAAAAATTATACATTCACAAACAATATAACAAACATAACATTTACAATAGTTTTAGTCATCACTAAAAATATAAATTTTACCAGGATCGGGGAAAAAATATATAATTGAACAGAACGAAGAATATGGTCTATTGAGGAACCCGGACATGTCATTGACACAATTCAGTTAAATTCAATTCACATTAATTGTTGCAAAACATTTTCTATATTATATTAAAAACCTTTTATATTCATATGCACATCATATTAATGATTATTGTATCACCCTCTAAACCTACCAACACAGTAAACAGTAGTATAACTGATCTTTTTCAAAAACTGTATAATTATTTATTTTAACTGTACACCTACCACCAAACAATACAATTCTGAATGCACATACATTTTTATTAAATTTAGTTTTTAAGCGATCTGAATTATGACTATTCAATAAATTTCATCATAAACCACATGTACCTTGTTATATCAGTGTAATATTCATGCCACTATACAAATTTGTCTCCTGATAAATCATATAAACAAGAAGACATATACATGAACATATCAAATAAAAAAGAGACTTATCTCTGTTTTAAAGAATATGAAAAAAAAAAAATTATATATGACAACATGTTACTAAAGCAGAACATACATTTTAAGTTCATCAAACATATAAAATACATCGCAGTTACAGACATGTTACTAAACCAAAGCATTTATCATACATTTTAATCGTGTATTCAACCAATACTTATGTTTATTGAGCTTATAAAACACGTTTTAAACATATTTTAAACAAAAACTGGTCATAAACGCTGCCTTCTCAAAATTACAGACATGTATGATCGCTTTACACTAGTGCAATGAAAGTTAACTTTTCTTAAAGTTTATAGTTGTATTGTACTGTATCCGCATCCTTCTATTTATGTCGTATACTGTAAGAATCAGTGACTACCAAAAGGATTCCTATTTCCCAAAAGGAGGTCTTTGTAACAGTGTTTTGAAACCTTGAACATCAGGTTTGTGTATCGTCTGTGGCCAAAGTTTGAGTCTGACAAAAGAAGACATGTTTTTGACTAAACTGTTTGATTTTGACCTGGAAGTTTGAAGTTTGCACAAGTTGGTGTGTAGTTTTGAGGTTGTGTTTATAAATGTGAGAAAATGGTGAATTGTTTCACGAATTGTGGGTAAAAAAAAAAAAAGAACGCAACTTTTATAAGAATATACCCAAATGGTCACGATCGGGAATTTCCACATTCATATGCTGATTTTCTTAGGGATTCGGTTACACAGGTATTCTGTGTGCACAACATTACTTTATTTTTATATATAGTGTCGAAGTTTAACAACCTCAAATCTGAATTTCTAATTTTGACCGCAATGATGAGATGTGTTTCAGTTGAAAGTGTTAAACTGCACTGAAAAAAACAATATGGTATTTACTTAAAATATAGTGGATAATTTTTGCATCGCTTTCCTTAAGTAAATGTAACATGCAATTTTAAGCAGTGTTACCCTAAAATCTTTAGTTGATAATCATAACATATTTGAGTATCCCAATGAACAAATGTATTAGTTGGTGTAACACAATATTTTAAGTAGATTTTACTAATACATTTATTTATAAATTTAACTAATAAATTTAAGTTATTTCTACAATGAAAGTCTTGCTAACCCCATTATAAAATTTAAACTCAAATTTAAACTCAAATACAACTTAAAAAATAAAATGTTTAAAGTTAAATCATAAACAGAATCTCACAGGTCCTAGTAGGGGTATTCTCCTGTATGTGAAACCTGAAGGGTTGCTTCACAGACCCCTCACAGCGAGGGTGGAGTTCCAGACCGTATGATCTAAGTCAATGGGGTACATTATTTCAAAGCTAACATTAATGTAATGTTTAAATAAACAGTACCCCACTACATCTGATGTCCGCTGATTCTTAATTCAACAAAATGATAATATATATTACCTATAATATTTTTATTTTTATATAATATTATATAATAAATAATAATTTATATTATATCATATCATATATATGATTATATTATATTAGATGTGTTATGCATTAATCCCTTTAGATTCTTTAAAGTTCTTATTTTTAGCATGATCTTCAAAGTTTTAATACCATCCCTATCTCTCTCTCTCTCTCTCTCTCTCTCTCACACACACACACACACACACACACACACACACAATGAAACATGATGCCAAAGTCTTTCTGTATGTTTTAAAAATAAAAATAAAAATATTTATTTTGCTTTAAATGTATGCTGAGGAGCTTTGTTTTTCACAGCATAGACTGTGAAGTTTAGATGGAGTTGATTTATCTTTTAGAAGAATTCTTTCAGAGAAAGACCCTCGATTGTATTCAGCCATTAAAGATGGTTCAGGACAGATGGCTTTGTGGACCCATGCATCCTAGAGATGCAATTTGAGAACTGTGCTTTGCTACGGTCATAAACCTTACACATATCTATGGTACTTTCAGACACAGAGCAGGAAAGACATTTTGCAGGGCCTCTGTTTAGCTGTTCCAAAATACCTCCATTTAAAAGTAAAAAATAAAATATTAAAATGACCACCTGTACATCTAACGGCTGTAGTTCTATTTTATGTACACTGATAAAAACGATTTTGTGGTGTAGTAAATACTACATAAAAACAAATGTAATTTCTACATTAAATAATTTAGTTAAGGCAAGAAGTAAAAAAATAAGTACATTCTATATTAGTATTCAATTTAAGTATATTTTACTAGGAATTGCTTGTTATGTTTACAAGGATTCTTTAATTAAATATCAATGATTCCGTATTTCCCATCATGCACTGGGGCATGACTAATTAAAAAAGTAAAAATTTTCACTGTTTCGAGTTGTATTTACACTTTTTTTTTTTGCTTGCTTTTGTTGTTAGGTTTAGTAACTTACTGTTTTGTGACATGTGGAGTTGAGATCATTTTCTACTTGAAATGATCCATTTATACTCAAACACTAGCCACTGATTGTTACCATCATTGTGTGTGATGTACCATGTATCGAGGGCTCTGTGTTCATTAGGGAAAAAAAATGTATTAAGTGGACATATTATCTTTGAAGGATAATAAGCTGCTATTCGTTTACTTGCATGTTTGCAAGTGAACCACATGCTTTAATAGCAATGTTGTTTTTGAGTGTGACTTTGTTAAAGTAAATTTAAAAAATCTGTAACTGAGGGAAATATACTGGAGCATTGCATTTAACTAAATAAATAAGTAGATATTACTCATCAAACTCTAACTGTCCATGTTAAATTTACTTAATTCCTTTGCTAAAATTACCTAACATAGTTAAGTAGATTTTACTTGGTTCAATACTTAAAATTTACTTAAAATTGTTAGTGCAAATTGTTACAAAGATTTTTTTAAGTAAATCCTACGTTATTTTTTTCAGTGAAGAAGTAAATAATTCAATCAAAAATACACATTTAGAATTCTTAAAGTTGTGTAGATCACACACACAAAAATGACTAGATCAATGCTAAAATTAAGTTAACTTTATGTGCAAATTTTATTTCAACAAACAGAAAAATTAAGTAGTTTGTACAAAGACTAGTCTTGTTGGATCTACGTAATAAAATTAATTCATCATTTTTTTAAGTAAATCAAGCGGAGAATTTTTATCAGTGTATTTTATATTAAAAGTATCCTTACTATCCATATTATATTCTTTTTAATTCAATTTAAAACAATATATTTAACTGCCTGTATCCCCCAACATTGTTTTCCATCAGTTGTTTGGCCTTCAGCCTTTTTACGTAGTGCTTTTTTTTACTGTTAGATCGCTTTACACTAGTGCAATGAAAGTAAACTTTTCTTAAAGTTTATAGTTGTATTGTACTGTATCCTCATCCTTGGATTTATGTCGTATACTGTAAGAATCAGTGACTACCAAAATGATTCCTATTTCCCAAAAGGAGGTCTTTGTAACAGTGTTTTGAAACCTTGAACATCAGGTTTGTGTATCGTCTGTGGCCAAAGTTTGAGTCTGACAAAAGAAGACATGTTTTTGACTAAACTGTTTGATTTTGACCTGGAAGTTTGAAGTTTGCACAAGTTGGTGTGTAGTTTTGAGGTTGTGTTTATAAATGTGAGAAAATGGTCAATTGTTTCAAGAATTGTGGGTAAAAATGGGTAAAAAAACTTTTATAAGAATATACCCAAATGGTCACGATCGGGAATTTCCACATTCATATGCTGATTTTCTTAGGGATTCGGTTACACAGGTATTCTGTGTGCACAACATTACTTTATTTTTATATATAGTGTCGAAGTTTAACAACCTCAAATCTGAATTTCTAATTTTGACCGCAATGATGAGATGTGTTTCAGTTGAAAGTGTTAAACTGCACTGAAAAAAACAATATGGTATTTACTTAAAATATAGTGGATAATTTTTGCATCGCTTTACTTAAGTAAATGTAACATGCAATTTTAAGCAGTGTTACCCTAAAATCTTTAGTTGATAATCATAACATATTTGAGTATCCCAATGAACAAATGTATTAGTTGGTGTAACACAATATTTTAAGTAGATTTTACTAATACATTTATTTATAAATTTAACTAAAACTAATAAATTTAGTTATTTCTACAATGAAAGTCTTGCTAACCCCATTATAAAATTTAAACTCATTTAGATTGATAATTTTAAGTTTTTGTAGGTACTGCTCAATACTTAAATTAGTTATATATAACAATGAGTGGAAGTCATGACAGACGACTGGTGAATATTAAATGAAAAATAATTTTTTTTACAAATGCAACTTAAAATCTTTTAAACATTTTTAAAAACAATTTAAAAAATGACAATACAGATACAGTAAAAATACCGAACAGTAAGTATAAACATGCTTTTTTATATTTGCAGTGTTGTATTTGCGTGTGTGTGGTATATATTACACGATGTTTGAGGGGTTGTTTCATGTGTGTTTGAGTGCTGTGAAGTGCTGAGTATGTAATGTGCGGTGTTGTATGCTTTTTTACTTGCATGTGTGAGTTTTACAATGTACTGTGGCGTTAAAAATGCATTACAGTTTGTATCGATTGCTAAACCACAATTCCTGAAACAATTCACCATTTTCTCAAATTTATAAACACAACCTCAAAACTACACACCAACTTGTGCAAACTTCAAACTTCCAGGTCAAAATCAAACAGTTTAGTCAAAAACATGTCTTCAGGCGGGTGTCGCTGTTGGACAGTGTTTTCTCTACTTCCTGTTGGCCTTCGGTTGCTAATCGTAGCTCCGTGTAGCTGTTTTTATTAATTTATTTATTTTTCTCTAGAATCTTTATCTTACTATCACTGTCTGTTTTTTAAAGTGATAAAATATAACTTAATTTACACCATATTTCTGATATTCTCGATCAATCTTATCAGATTATTTTTGATCGTTCACTTTTATTTTATATCCGTGAGTGCAGTACACCTGCAAAGCGTTTGCACTCGTTAACTTGTCATATAGCGTTTTCATTCGAACATATCGCTGTTTTCTTTTCTCCTCTCCTCTCTCTCGCTCCAGTTTTTCACAAGTTCATTAAACAACCGCAGTAAGAATATTTCATCAAGCACGGTGAGTAATGGCTTCTCCTGCTATTGTTATTTGCACCTCTTGTCACATGTACAGTTTATCTATCTATGTCGCAGATGAAGGATTCACATGTGATAAATGCAGGGAAATAGTTAGGCTCACAGAGAAGATTTCAGAATTAGAGACACGCATCCAAACTTTAATTGAGGACAGTAAGAATGTTAGGGCTCTAAATACGGCTTTGGATGCGTCTAGCTCAGGGATTCCTGTACATTGTTCGGTTCCGGCAACAGAGACCCTGCAGCAGGGCAACTGGGTGACGGTGAGGCAGCGTAGTCGTGGGTCAAAACACCGGTCTTCTGTTCCGATCAAAACATTAAACAGGTTCTCCCCACTCAGTGATGCACCCATTGAGAAACCTGATGAAAGTGCTCTAGTTATTGGTGATTCTATTGTACGGAACGTGAATATAGAGACACCAGCCACCATAGTCAAATGTTTACCGGGAGTCAGAGCGCCTGACATCTTGGCAAATTTAAAAGTGCTGGCTAATGCTAAACGTAAATACAGTAAGATTGTTATTCATGCCGGTGCTAATGATGTTCGACTTCGCCAGTCGGTGATCACTAAAAATAACATTAAAGAGGTGTGTGAACTTGCAAGCATGATGTCAGACACTGTAATATGCTCTGGTCCCCTCCCTGCTTACCGTGGTGACGAGATGCATAGCAGATTGTCATCACTCAATGGCTGGATGTCTAAGTGGTGCCCACAGAATAACATAGGTTTCATAGACAATTGGACGAGCCTTTGGGGCAGACCTGACCTGTTGAAAAGAGATGGTCTTCATCCCTCCTGGGGTGGCGCCACTCTTCTATCTAGAAATATGGCAAATAGTCTTAGTGTTTATACTTGACTAACTGGGGCCCATGTCAGGAAGCAGACAGACTGGCTAAACCGACCGTCTGCTAGCTGCCTCACGTCACAGAGGTCAGCTAATTCTCAGCACATAGAGACTCTTTCACCTAGATATCACACTATAGAGACTGTGTCTCTTCCCCGAACTAGAAAATACAAAAAACGTCCAAACCAAGTTAAGATTAACAATTTAATTGAGGTTCAACAAATAAATAACAGATGCAATATGGATAAACAAATGATAAAGCTTGGCTTATTGAATATCAGATCCCTTTCTACGAAAACACTTTTTGTAAATAATATGATCACTGATCATAATCTAGATGTGCTCTGTTTGACAGAAACCTGGCTAAAACCTGATGATTACATTATTTTAAATGAGTACACCCCCCAAAATTACTGTTATAAACATGAGCCGCGTTTAAAAGGCAAAGGGGGAGGTGTTGCTTCAATTTATAACAACGTTTTCAGGATTTCTCAGAGGGCAGGCTTCAAGTATAACTCGTTTGAAGTAATGGTGCTTCATATAACATTATCCAGAGAAACAAATGTTAATGATAAATCCCCTGTTATGTTTGTACTGGCTACTGTATACAGGCCACCAGGGCACCAAACAGACTTTATTAAAGAGTTTGGTGATTTTACATCCGAGTTAGTTCTGGCTGCAGATAAAGTTTTAATAGTTGGTGATTTTAATATCCATGTTGATAATGAAAAAGATGCATTGGGATCAGCATTTATAGACATTTTGAACTCTATTGGGGTTAGACAACACGTTTCAGGACCTACTCATTGTCGAAATCATACTCTAGATGTAATGCTGTCACATGGAATTGATTGATTGATTGATTGAAGTCTTTATTTCGAACATGAGAGAAGAATATGTAAAATAAAATACAAAAATGTTTAAAGCATTTTTTTTTTTTAAATTAAATTTTTTTAAAGAAAAAAAAAGAGAAAAAATAACACCAGATAAGCCGTAACAAATTACAATTTTTTTTTTTTTTCCCTGTGTAAACATACTTCTATCTCATGTGCGAAAAGGAGTAGGAAGAAGCTAAACTTATGTACTCCTACCCCTTTAATTCTTACATTCCTTTAAATAACAATTTTTTATGTTATTATTATTTTTTTGTTATCTGATATCACATACACACTTATACACACATACATATACACATACATATACATACATGTACACATACATATACATACATGTATATACATATACCTATACATACATACCTACATATTTACATACCTACATACATGCATCAAAGTGACCACTAACAAGTATTTAAATCATAACAAAGGAGCACTCCTACTTTCACTACAGTGCTTCTTGATACTTCTTGAAAATCTTTTCTTTAAACATTTTTTTGAAGAGGAATATGTTAGGGCATTGCTTTAAGTTTTCATCTAGTTTATTCCACAATTTCACTCCGCAAATTGATAAACATAATCTTTTCCTTGTTGTTCTAAATCTATTAATCTTAAAATTTCCCCTTCCCCTTAAGTTGTGCCCTCCCTCCCTCTCTGAGAACATCTTTTGTATATTCCCTGGCAATAACCTATTTCTTACTTTAAACATGAATACTGCAATTTGATATTCAATTTGATCATGGTATTTTATTAATCTAGACTGCAAAAATAATGAATTTGTGTGTTCCCGAAATCCGACATTATGAATAATTCTCATTGCTCTTTTTTGCATTATAACTAGCGGCTGTAGTGAATGTTTGTAAGTGCTTCCCCAAACCTCTACACAGTAATTCAAATAAGGTAACAATAATGAGCAGTACAAGATGCGAAGAGATTTAAGATCCAATATATGCTTAGCTCTTGCTAGAACTGCAATGCTTCTGGACAGTTTGTTTTTGATGTATTTTATGTGAGGCTTCCAGCAGATCTTTTCATCTATGATCACTCCAATAAATTTATTTTCATGTACTCTTTCTAAGTTAACACCCTCTATCTGTATATGTGCTTGATGATTTGACTTACAATTTCCAAATACCATAAATGTAGTTTTACTCAAATTTAGTGATAACCTATTAATGTCCAACCATTGTTTTATTTTCTTAAATTCTGAAGTGATTAATTCCAAGAGTTGCTGTAAGCTGTCCCCAGAACCAAATATGTTTGTATCATCTGCAAATAATACAAAATTCAATACTTCAGATACTTTACAAATATCATTAATGTATAATAAAAATAACTTTGGTCCCAACACTGACCCCTGTGGAACACCACAAACCATGCTCAAACATTCAGATGAATACTCTCCTATATTCACAAATTGCTGTCTGTCTCTCAGATAACTACTTACCCAGTTTAAAACTACCCCCCTAATCCCAATTCGTTCCAATTTACTGATTAATATTTCATGACTTATTGTATCAAATGCTTTTTTTAGATCAATGAATACTCCAACTGCATAGTTATTTTTGTCTGTGGCATTTGTGATTTCTTCAATGAGTTCTGTTAGTGCTAATGATGTTGAGTTTTTTTTTCTAAATCCATATTGACTGTCAGAGAGTAGGTTATTTTTATCTATGAATTTTTCTAATCTGTTGTTAAATAGTTTTTCTAAAATTTTTGAAAATTGTGATAATAGAGAGACTGTAATTTGTGAAATGGTGTATATTTCCAGTTTTGTATAGAGGGGTGACTTTTGCTATTTTCATTTTTGTTGGAAATTTGCCGGTTAAAAATGATAAATTACAGATGTTCTTTAGTGGTTTGGCAATCCCCTCTATTACTTTTTGTATAATTTTTATGTCTATTTCATCATGATCAGTGGATGGTTTGTTTTTGCATCCTTTAACAATATCTTTTATTTCTTTTTCATCAACTGCTGTCAAAAATATTGAACTGGGATTTCTTTCTACTAAATTATTATAATTCCTTTCTAATATTTGTGGAATTGGAATTTGCTCTGCTAAGTTAGGTCCCACATTTACAAAAAATGTATTGAACTCATTCACCACTTCCTCCATATTATTGATATTTTTATCATTATCAATAAAGTAATGTGAATAAGTAGCCTGTCTAGTATTATTTTTAATAATATTATTTAAGATGTTCCACATACCCTTAATATTATTTTTATTATTATCTATTAGTTTTGCGTAGTATTCTTTCTTACAAGTTCTCATAATACTGGTTAACTTATTCTTATATTTCTTATATCTATGTTCAATCTCTATAGTTCTATGTTTTATAAATTCTCTATAAAGAGTATTTTTCTTTTTACAGGCATTTTGTAATCCCTTGGAAATCCATGGTTTATCATTATGTTTTTGTTTCTTACTAAATATTTTAATCGGGCAATTTTTATCATATAATAATTTAAATATTCTTAGAAATTCTTCATATGCATTATCTACATCTTTTTCATTATCCATAAACTCCCAATCTTGTGCTAGCAGATCAACTTTTAATGCCTCCATTGTTTCTTCTGTTCTGACCCTTTTGGAAAATGTTTTTTTATCCTGTCTATTTAAACTATAATTATTGTCATACACTGTAAAAATTGGTAAGTGGTCACTGATATCATTAATCAGTAATCCACTCACTGTATTATTTTGTATGATATTTGTAAATATATTGTCTATTAGTGTTGCGGAATGAGAAGTAATTCGGCTGGGTCTGGTAATTTGGGGATACAGGCCTAAACTAAACACGGTGTTAATAAAATCTTCTGTCATTTTATGATTATTTGGGTTTAACAAATCAATATTGAAGTCCCCACAGATGAACATGACTTTTTGCCTAGTTTTTATAAATGTTTCCTCCATCCAGTCCTTAAATGTATCAATATTCGAACCTGGTGACCTATATATACAACTTACACTAATATTTTTCTTTTTTTCCATACATATTTCTATTGTGACACATTCCAGCAAATTATCCACCACCATTGACATTTTTTCCACCACCTTATAATTTAAATCCTTGTCCACATTATGCAGCCAAGTGATGATATCTCAGATCATTATTTAGTTTTGTGCAAACTTCATATAGCCAAAATTGTAAATTCTACTTCTTGTTACAAGTATGGTAGAACCATCACTTCTACCACAAAGACTGCTTTTTAAGTAATCTTCCTGATGTATCCAAATTCCTTAGCATATCCAAAACCTAAGAACAACTTGATGATGTAACAGAAACTATGGACTCTCTGTTTTCTAGCACTTTAAATACAGTTGCTCCTTTACGCCTAAGGAAGGTTAAGGAAAACAGTTTGACACCATGGTATAATGAGCAAACTCGCACCCTAAAGAGAGCAGCCCGAAAAATGGAGCGCAGCTGGAGGAAAACAAAACTAGAGGTATTTCGTATTGCTTGGCGGGAAAGTAACCTATCCTACAGAAAAGCATTAAAAACTGCTAGATCCGATTACTTTTCTTCTCTTTTAGAAGAAAACAAATATAACCCCAGGTATTTATTCAATACAGTGGCTAAATTAACGAAAAATAAAGCCTCAACAAGTGTTGACATTTCGCAACACCACAGCAGTAATGACTTTATGAACTACTTTACTTCTAAAATCGATACTATTAGAGATAAAATTGCAACCATTCAGCCGTCAGCTACAGTATCGCATCAGACAGGGCACTATAGACCCCCTGAGGAACAGTTCCACTCATTCTCTACTATAGGTGAGGAAGAATTGTATAAACTTGTATAAACCATCTAAGTTCCTAAAAGAGTTGCTTCCAGAAGTCAAGTTAGTTAATTATAAAGCTAGTAAAACTAGTTAATTATAGACCAATCTCGAATCTCCCTTTTCTGTCCAAGATACTAGAAAAGGTGGTATCCTCACAATTACATTCCTTCTTAGAGAAACGTGGTATATGTGAGGATTTCCAGTCAGGATTTAGACCGTATCATAGTACTGAGACTGCTCTCCTTAGAGTTACAAATGATCTGCTCTTATCATCTGATCGTGGGTGTATCCCTCTATTAGTTTTATTGGATCTTAGTGCTGCGTTTGACACAATTGACCACAACATTCTTTTGCATAGACTTGAACACTTTGTTGGCATTAATGGAAGTGCATTCGCAAGGTTTAAATCGTACTTATATGACCGCCATCAGTTCGTAGCAGTGAATGAAGATGTATCATATCGATCACAAGTTCAGTATGGAGTACCTCAAGGCTCAGTACTAGGGCCGATATTCTTCACGCTTTATATGTTACCCTTGGGAGATATCATCAGGAAACATGGTGTTAGCTTTCACTGTTATACTGATGATACTCAGCTCTATATTTCTTTGCGGCCCGGTGAAACACACCAATTTGAAAAACTAATGGAATGCATAGTCGATATAAAAAACTGGATGACAAGTAATTTCTTACTGCTAAATTCTGAAAAAACAGAGGTGTTAATTATAAGACTTGAAAACTCTGCTTGTAATAACCTAGAACACTGTCTAAGACTTGATGGCTGCTCTGTCAATTCTTCGTCATCAGTTAGGAACCTAGGTGTGCTATTTGATTGCAATCTTTCCTTAGAAAGCCATGTTTCTAGCATTTGTAAATCTGCATTTTTCCATCTCAAAAATATATCTAAATTACGGTTTATGCTCTCAATGTCAAATGCAGAAATTTTAATCCATGCATTTATGACCTCAAGGTTAGATTATTGTAATGCTTTATTGGGTGGTTGTTCTGCACGCTTAGTAAATAAACTACAGCTAGTCCAAAATGCAGCAGCAAGAGTTCTTACTAGAACCAGGAAGTATGACCATATTAGCCCGGTCCTGTCAACACTGCACTGGCTCCCTATCAAACATCGTATAGATTTTAAAATATTGCCTATTACTTATAAAGCCCTGAATGGTTTGGCACCTCAGTATTTGAATGAGCTCCTTTTACATTATAATCCTCTATGTCCGCTACGTTCTCAAAACTCAGGCAATTTGATAATACCTAGAATATCAAAATCAACTGCAGGCGGCAGATCCTTTTCCTATTTGGCGCCTAAACTCTAGAATAACCTACCTAACATTGTTCGGGAGGCAGACACACTCTTGCAGTTTAAATCTAGATTAAAGACCCATCTCTTTAACCTGGCTTACACATAACATACTAATATGCTTTTAATATCCAAATCCGTTAAAGGATTTTTAGGCTGCATTAATTAGGTAAACCGGAAGCGGGAACACTTCCCATAACACCCTATGTACTTGCTTACTTGCTCATTAGAAGAATGGCATCTATGCTAATATTTGTCTGTTTCTCTCTTATTCCGAGGTCACCGTAGCCACCAGATCCAGTCTGTATCCAGATCAAAGGGTCACTGCAGTCACCCGGATCCAGTACGTATCCAGACCAGATGGTGGATCAGCACCTAGAAAGGACGTCTACTGCCCTGAAAGACAGCGGAGACCATGACAACTAGAGCCCCAGATACAGATCCCCTATAAAGACCTTGTCTCAGAGGAGCACCAGGACAAGACCACAGGAAACAGATGATTCTTCTGCACAATCTGACTTTGCTGCAGCCTGGAATTGAACTACTGGTTTCGTCTGTTCAGAGGAGAACTGGCCCCCCAACTGAGCCTGATTTTTTCCCAAGGTTTTTTTCTCCATTCTGTCACCGATGGAGTTTCGGTTCCTTGCCGCTGTCGCCTCTGGCTTGCTTAGTTGGGGTCACTTCATCTACAGCGATGTAACTGAACAGAGATGAGAGAGGATATAGTGCAGGTTGTCTCCAAAAATTTGATTGATGAGGGTCATAAAAGCCATCTGTTCTGGACACCTGTTTGTACACCCCCTCCCCTCCCTGTACACCCCCCAGTGACCTAAATATGAACTTATGAACCCAAGAAAGAATTTCGGTGGGAGGGAGAAGTGTTGGGAAGCTATGTGCTTTTTTTTAAACTCTGAAAAGGGCGAAATCATGAAAATGGTGTAAGGGAAGATTTTATTAAGGTTTTAAGTACACAGTGCATTTCAAGAAAAAGGTTATAAACACATAGCAGCAATGGAAACAATGTAATGATCGTTTTCGTAGTTGGAAAAGTGTAAACACGTTGTTAAAGTTGTAACAAATGAAATAAAAATAAAACTAGGTTACTGGTTATTTATCTAAAACAACTAAACAAGTAAAAAACTATCAGATATGTTTTCGTTAAGCAATACGTGAAAAAGATATGAGAGCTTGTAGCATTACAATTTAGCATTTGTACCTTACCTCAAACTGAAAAAAAAGAAACGAATGTAAAGCAGCGATACAAACCAGAAAAGTAGGAGTTTTGTCACGATGTTAGAAAAAGTTAAAACAAAAGAAAAAAGATGGTAGGCATTTACGCGGATCTAAAATAAAATACATCAGACAACATACTTGTCAAATCTATGCAGTACTTTACCACTAATTAAAATTTTAAAAAGGGAATGCTCCGGAAAAAAACCACGCCTCCAGCGCTAGAGAGGGCCGGGCTGTAGGCGTGGTTTTTTTCCGGAGCATTCCCGAGCCTCATTCTGAGTGTATTTGCGGTGGTGGTAGGTTGTTTTACGGACGCTTCGCAACTCTGCCGGAGGATCTTTTTTTTCTTTCGTCTAACTCTCTGTCAGTCTCGCTTTTTAAAATTTTAGTTAGTGGTAAAGTACTGCATACTGCATCTTTTTTCTTTTGTTTTAACTTTTTCTAACATCGTGACAAAACTCCTACTTTTCTGGTTTGTATCGCTGCTTTACATTCGTTTCTTTTTTTTCAGTTTGAGGTAAGGTACAAATGCTAAAACTCTATTACCTAGTTTTCTTTATTCTCTAGCTGGTAACAATACACCATATTTAAATTGTAATGCTACAAGCTCTCACATCTTTTTCACGTATTGCTTAACGAAAACATATCTGATAGTTTTTTACTTGTTTAGTTGTTTTAGATAAATAACCAGTAACCTAGTTTTATTTTTATTTCATTTGTTACAACTTTAACAACGTTTTTACACTTTTCCAACTACGAAAACGATCATTACATTGTTTCCATTGCTGCTATGTGTTTATAACCTTTTTCTTGAAATGCACTGTGTACTTAAAACCTTAATAAAATCTTCCCTTACACCATTTTCATGATTTCGCCCTTTTCAGAGTTTAAAAAAAAGCACATAGCTTCCCAACACTTCTCCCTCCCACCGAAATTCCTTCTTGGGTTCATAAGTTCATATTTAGGTCACTGGGGGCTGTACAGGGAGGGGAGGGGGGGTGTACAAACAGGTGTCCAGAACAGATGGCTTTTATGATCCTCATCAATCAAATTTTTGGAGACAACCCGCACTATATCCTCTCTCTGAGATGACATCACTGAATTCAATGATGAACTGCCTTTAACTATCATTTTGCATTATTGGCACACTGTTTTCCTAATGAATGTTGTTCAGTTGCTTTGACGCAATGTATTTTGTTTAAAGCGCTATATAAATAAAGGTGACTTGACTGACTTGACTTCTTTTGTCGGACTCAAACTTTGGCCACAGACGATACACAAACCTGATGTTCAAGGTTTCAAAACACTGTTAAAAAGACCTCCTTTTGGGAAATAGGAATCCTTTTGGTAGTCACTGATTCTTACAATATACAACATAAATAGAAGGATGCGGATACAGTAAAATACAACTATAAACTTTAAGAAAAGTTAACTTTCATTGCACTAATGTAAAGTGATCTTACAGGAAAAAAAGCACTACGTAAAAAGGCTGAAGGCCAAACAACTGATGGAAAACACATGTTGGGGGGATACAGGCAGTTAAATATATTGTTTTTAAATAAAGAATATAATATGGATAGTAAGGATACTTTTAATATAAAATACATAAAATAGAACTACAGCCGTTAGATGTACAGGTGGTCATTTTAATATTTTATTTATACTTTTAAATGGAGGTATTTTGGAACAGCTAAACAGAGGCCCTGCAAAATGTCTTTCCTGCTCTGTGTCTGAAAGTACCATAGATATGTGTAAGGTTTATGACCGTAGCAAAGCACAGTTCTCAAATTGCATCTCTAGGATGCATGGGTCCACAAAGCCATCTGTCCTGAACCATCTTTAATGGCTGAATACAATCGAGGGTCTTTCTCTGAAAGAATTCTTCTAAAAGATAAATCAACTCCATCTAAACTTCACAGTCTATGCTGTGAAAAACAAAGCTCCTCAGCATACATTTAAAGCAAAATAAATATTTTTATTTTTAAAACATACAGAAAGACTTTGGCATCATGTTTCATTGTGTGTGTGTGTGTGTGTGTGTGAGAGAGAGAGAGAGAGAGAGAGAGAGAGAGAGAGAGAGGCGGGGGGGGGGGTGGTATTAAAACTTTGAAGATCATGCTAAAAATAAGAACTTTAAAGAATCTAAAGTGATTAATGCATAACACATCTAATATAATATAATCATATATATGATATGATATTATATAAAATTATTATTTATTATATAATATTATATAAAAATAAAAATATTATAGGTAATATATATTATCATTTTGTTGAATTAAGAATCAGCGGACATCAGATGTAGTGGGGTACTGTTTATTTAAACATTACATTAATGTTAGCTTTGAAATAATGTACCCCATTGACTTAGATCATACGGTCTGGAACTCCACCCTCGCTGTGAGGGGTCTGTGAAGCAACCCTTCAGGTTTCACATACAGGAGAATACCCCTACTAGGACCTGTGAGATTCTGTTTATGATTTAACTTTAAACATTTTATTTTATATTTTAAGTTGTATTATTTTATTTTGGGGATATTTCATTCATGTTTGGACATCTCTTACCAGTCTAAAAAATGTAAGGGATAATTTTTTATATGTATCGTCAGAAATGTTTATTTTATATACTATCCTATATATAATCACATTTAAAATAAGAAAAATCTTCTTCTTCTGTTTTAAAAGAAGAGAATGGTGTGTTTTATAAGTTCGATTAACTTAAACGTTGAATACTTTTTTGAATGAATGAATGAATGAATTGCTTTAGTAGCGTGCTGTCATTATATAATTATTTATTTCCATATTCTTTAACCCCTGGAGTCTGAGGGGTTTTGGGGGACTGGAGATATTTTGGCATCCCCCGACATTGGTTTTTTTCATTATCTTAAAACATATTAATGGCTAAAGTCTGAATATACATAAATATGTGAGCAGCATGATTGTGATTGTACATGTCTGTAATTTTGAGAAGGCAGCGTTTATGACCAGTTTTTGTTTAAAATATGTTTAAAATGTGTTTTAAGCTCAATAAACATAAGTATTGGTTGAATATACGATTAAAATGTATGATAAATGATTTGCTTTGGTTTAGTAACATGTCTGTAACTGCGATGTGTTTTATATGTTTGATGAACTTGTTTAAAATGTATGTTCTGCTTTAGTAACGTTGTCATATAGAATTTTTTCATATTCTTTAAAACAGAGATAAGTCTCTTTTTAATTTGATATGTTCATGTATATGTCTGCTTGTTTATATGATTTATCAGGATACAAATTTGTATAGTGGCATGAATATTACACTGATATAACAAGGTACATGTGGTTTATGATGAAATTTATTGAATAGTCAGAAATCAGATCGCTTAAAAACTAAATGTAATAAAAATGTATGTGTATTCAGAATTGTATTGTTTGGTGGTAGGTGTACAGTTAAAATAAATAATTATACAGTTTTTTGAAAAAGATCATTTATACTACTGTTTACTGTGTTGGTAGGTTTAGGGGGTGATACAATAATCATTAATATGATGTGCATATGAATATAAAAGGTTTTAAATATAATATAGAAAATGTTTTGCAACAATTAATGTGAATTGAATTTAACTGAATTGTGTCAATGACATGTCCGGGTTCCTCAATAGACCATATTCTTCGTTCTGTTCAATTATATATTTTTTCCCCGATCCTGGTAAAATTTATATTTTTAGTGTTGACTAAATCTATTGTAAATGTTTTGTTTTATATTGTTTGTGAATGTATAATTTTTTTATTTTCATTTAAAAGAACAAAATAAGACTTGAAGAGGACTGAATGTGTTCACATGCATGAGAGGGAGAGAGAAAGTGAGACATGAATGCAACGTAATACCCGTGCCACGTGGTCCACAGGTGCGTCTTCGGATAGAGAGCGCTACGGATAACATTGACGAATCACCAACAATAACCCGAAAAAATGACAAATGGTCACGTCGTATGGATAGTTCACATGTTTTAACACAAAATGTATAGTGTAAAGAGATGGGGATTGAATCTCACAAAATTGTCAGGAGCAGATGTGTCTAACACACACACACACAGACTCTAAGAGAGGGGTGAAAAAGAGGACCATGTTTTAGAAGTTTCAACTGTACAATATTAATGTAGTACTAAGAGTTAACTTTTATTATTAGATATTTTATTTAAAACCTATCATTATACAGTTTCTTTATCGATTTATTTCCATTTAATTATTATGATTTTATTTTAAAACTTTTATTATACAACTTCTTTATTGATTGTTTTATTTCCATTTAATTATTATGATTTTATTTTAAAACTTTTATTATACAGCTTTATTCATTGTTTTTATTTCCATTTAATTATTATGATTTTATTTTAAAACTTTTTACTATACAGTTTCTTTATTGATTGTTTTATTTTCCATTTAATTATTATGATTTTATTATACAACTTTATTGATTGTTTTATCTCTATTTAATTATTAGGATTTTATTTTATACTTTTATTATACAACTTCTTTATTGATTGTTTTTATTTCCATTTAATTACTAGGATTTTATTTTAAATCTTTTATTATACATCCTCTTTATTGATTGTTATATTTTAAATCTTTTATTTCCATTTCATTCTTGTAATTTTTATTTAAAACCTTTATTATATCACTGTGAAACAGTTTGTACCATCACCAGATTATATTTGATTGTACATATTATGATATGAGGTCACATCATCTTTGATCTTGATTCATTCATCTCGCACACTGTCCGTATTTTCACCGAGAAACCTCGCCATGCACAATCTACTGTTGTACGGCTTTCTCTGTGCCAAAGTCAGCCTTTCCATCATCTCTTCGTCCAATTCCTTCTCGGGGGGTTTTAGGTGAGTATAAGAAGTCCATGTCTAAGTATTTTTCACAGCTCTTTTTCTGATTTCCTCAGAAATCCGAGGTGGGTCTTATTTATCTAAGCGAATCCAATCCGATGCCGCTGTTGGGGAAACCCCGCCCCACACGTGACAGACCATAAAATCTTTCGCCCTAAGTTCACTGGTCACCGGATGGTCACGCACACACTGGATTTATCTTTCACCTAAAGCACACCTGTCGCTGGATGGTCACGCACCGGAGGTCCGGTGTCTATTTTACAAACAGGTGATCGTCACACTTATCATTAGGATAATCCTTACGACTTGATATAATTACAGACACACCTGACATGTCACAGCTGCCGATTATTCACGGATGGTGTCATTTCACGCTGATGACGTATAACCCTGATTTATTACAAACAAATGGCATAGCAACACCTGTGATCATTAAAAGGTCATAGGTCAAGGTCAGGTGGGGGAGGGGCCAAGGTCAAAGGGTCAGGGCATGCGGGGGAGGGGTCAAGGACAAAAGTTCAAGGTTAAAAGGTCAAGGTCATGTGGGGGAGGAGCCAAAGGTCAAACCCATAAATCAAATTTGGACAGGTGGTGCACCATATTTACTACTCGCACTATTCGATTTCTGGAGAGGTGCACATTAGGCTCCGGAGTAAGGGAGTGTGTCTATGCGTAGGCCTGGCGTAGGTCTGACACATAAGTATAAATCAGCCTTTACAGCTCATGTTTTTGTTAATGTACTTTCTTTCAGCAACCAGTTGTCATGCCTTGACAGCAGGATTTTCTTTCATTATTATCAGCTAAGCAACGTTTCTCAGGTTTATTCTCATTACTTGTGCTAGTTTTGCTAGGGAGTGTGTCTATGTGTAGGCTGAGGCCTGATGTGCACCTCTCCAAAAATCTAACAGCGCATCAATTCTACACAGACCGCAAGTGCTGTGATTGGTCTGCTAGAATCCCTTCCTTCATATGTACTTGAGTTTTGTGTGTGTTTTTGTGCACTTTCATATATTTTAATGTTCCACCTTCTTATATAAAATAAAACAAAGCAAAGAAAAAGTGTCTTATCATTTATTTTACTACATAGCATTATACATCACTAGTTGTGCACGACCAACAGTGTTGATCTGCCATGGTACAAGTCCTTGAGGAGATTGAAAGAATGCCATCTTTTCCTGTTCCCATTTTGTCTCCTTTTGTAGTATAAAATAATAATTTAATTTGATATTTGTTTGCCATTGTCATGGCTATAATGCTTCTTGGCAGAGCCGCTTCTTTTTCGGCTTTGTTGTGCTACTGCAGGTTACAGCAGCAACATGCCAGTGGACACTGCAGACTAGCAGTTTGCATGTGCACTGCACGTCTGCAGAAGTATAAATTAAAACTGACGCATAGCCTACGGCATAGGTCCAACACAGAAGTACTATATAAATCAGCCTTTACTGTAACTTTTTTTGTTTTTTGTTCATGAACTTGTTCATAATTTCTATTTCTTTTATCTCTCTAAATGCCAGGGATTTGAAAGATTCTGTGAAGCTTAAATTTATTTTTCTTTTGGGGAAGAAATACAATACCGATTTTTGTTTCTTTCAAAATTCTCATTTAACTGCAAATGACTGTAACATCTGGAATTCAAAATGGAGAGGTGATGCATGGTTTTCTCATGGATCTGAACATTTGGCAGGTGTTTTAACATGAAATAATACGTTTGCTGGTGATGTTTTACATCATTATTGTGACCCCCATGGGCATTTATTAGGGCCCGAGCACCGATGGCGCGAGGACCCTCTTGTATCTGGTCTGTTTCTTCTTCTTCTTCTTCTTCTCCCGAATGAATCACATTTTTGAGGGCTTAAACATGCTCAAAAAGTCATGAAACTTTGCACATGCGGCAAACCTGGTGAAAATTTTAGTCTGATATAGGATTCAGAAGAGGGTGTGGCAAAATGGCTCGACAGCGCCACCTACACTAAAAAAAAAATGCACGAAATTGGCACACACATGTAACACACCAATACCTACAAAAAAGACTCTTGGAGCAAAATTCTAAACCCAACAGGAAGTTGGTTATTTTTAATATTATGAGCAAATTTTGTGTATTTTTTTTTCATTTCCATGCGTTGTATTTTAACAAACTCCTCCTAAAGATTTATTCAGATCAACACCAAATTTGGAATGCTTAATCTAAAGGCCTTTGCAATGTTAAATTGCGAAGATCTTGAGTTTTCGTTAAAGGGCGTGTCCGTGGCGGCCTGGCGAATTTCGATGATTCGCCATGAAAAATGAAGTTGCTATAACTCAGACATACAATGTCCAATCTGCCCCAAACTTCACATGTTTGATAAGACTCCGAACCTGAACAGATTGACATGCCCATATTCAGTTATAGTCATAGAGCCACCTATTGGCAACAGGAAGTGACATATTTTACACTGTGATGAACTACTCCTAGAAATTTTATGACATCAAAGTCCTTTTTGTGGTCAGTCTAATCTAAAGGCCTGTGCAATGTTCAGTTGTGAAGATCTTGAGTTTTCATTAAAATGCGTCTCCATGGCGCCGTGACGAAGTTCGATGTCTCGCCGTAGGAAGAGAAGTTGTTGCAACTCGGGCATAAAATGTTCGATCTTCCCCAAACTTCACATGTGTGATAAGAGTCCTGGTCTGAACACATCTGAAGGCCAATTTTCCATCGGGTGTGGCAAAATGGCTCTATAGCACCATGGCTCTAATTTGCTATTAAAAACCTTTATGGAGAAATGTGACTTAATAGACATCTGGAGGCAAAAATATTTAAATAACAAAACATATACTTGGTGTAATAATAATTTCTTCAGGCAATCAAGAATATTTTGGGTGACGCATTTCCAACCCCTCTTACTGACCACTAATACATTTTTCTCAATATGTTCAATATGAAACTTAATAATTCTTTACTGAAAAACTGAAAAAAGGAAGGCAATACCTCCTACTTATTTAGACTATATATATAAAAAACAAACAAACAAAAAAAAATATATATATTATATATAATTACTATTCATCAGTTAAAAATTAATGATTGAATATCAAAAAACCCTAAAGAGATTTCAGAGGTTTGCTCCACTTTTTACCATAAACTATCACCATATGAGGCTAAAGCCTCAAATGATTTTTTTAATTCAGTGGGAGAGATAAAATAATAATAATAATTTAGATTTGTGTGATGAACCTATTAGTTTAGAATAAATAACCACTTCAATTCATAACTTAACAAATATTAAGTCTCCCGGAACTGACAGTCTAACTTCAGA
The DNA here is from genome assembly GCF_963082965.1 of Carassius carassius. Taxonomy (NCBI): domain Eukaryota; kingdom Metazoa; phylum Chordata; class Actinopteri; order Cypriniformes; family Cyprinidae; genus Carassius; species Carassius carassius. The sequence continues at coordinate 12,640,350 of NC_081777.1, read as the reverse complement.
ATTTTATAAGTTATTTGATGAGCATGCAGCTAGCCCCTTTTCTTCGATCTACCATGACTCTGGGGTTAATTACCCTTATTCCTAAGCCCTAAAAATATTTGACTATTATTGATAATTGCCGGCCAATAGTTTTTTTTTAATAATGATTATAAATTTATTGCCTCTATATTTGCTAAAAGATTTAAGAATGTATAAGAATATATTATACAGGAAACTCAGTCAGGCTTTATGAAAAACAGACATTTTGAATAATATAAGGTTGGTTTTAGATGTATTAGATTATTCATATTTAATTAATGAATATAGTTTTATTTTATTTTTAGATTTTCGTAAAGCTGCAAACAGAGAAATTATTATAAGTCAGTTAGCTGATGATATTATTATTATTATTATTATTATTTTAGTTGCCAAAATACTCTCAATATATGTGTGAACTAATGGCTATTAAAGACTGTTTTATTAGATATTTGTAACATTCATGTAGTGTAACATACTTAGGAATCATTATTGTTAAAAACCCCATAATTGATAAAACTAAAAGAAAATTCAACTTCTGGCTTCAAAGAGATCTCTCCTTAAAGGGGAGAGTGCTCCTTATGAAGGCTGAAGGTATAGCCCGACTGACATATGCCTCCTTATCTTTGTATCTTGATAACTATACTAGTAAAAATGCTATTTGATTTCATATAGAGAAATCGAACACACTATGTTAAAAAAGATTTCGATTATGAATACATATGAGGATGGCGGACTTAATTTCTTAGATTTCACCACTATGAACCACACCTTTAAGATTAATTGTATTAAGCATCACTTATAAAACCCCAATTTTGTCTGGAATTTTATCCCTCATTGTTTTTTTCAAATAGTGGTGGTCTTAGTTTTGTTTTGATTTGAAATTATAATATAGATAGATTTTTTTTTTTATTCATGCTTTGTGTGAAAATATCTTGATATTGGACTTCATAACACTTTATATGTTGTCTTGTACAGTTATTACAGAGAAAATTAAATAGCATTTTGTCATTTAATAGGATACAATTTTACACCAGGTAACTGCATTACAGAAGATTCCATTCTGAGATAATCTTAAACCAGAAATAGTTGCACAGAATTTGTTTTAGATCATTAATTATCATAGAACCAATTATCAGCATATTATCTACTGCATTAAACCACAGTGTATAACAGGGTTATAAATGTAAAGCAGAACATAGTATAGCTTTGTAGTATTTTTTCCTGGTCCCTTAAAAAGCATGCTACCCAGGATTACATATAGAAAGAAATCAAATTGATCTCACGGTCACATTCTTAAGAGGAACATGCCATTGTTAAAGTTTGTCAAAGATGATTTCTCTTTGGACTGAAGATATATAACAGTAACCAGAAGTTCTATATTTATATATTCAAAATGTGAGGTTTTCCTTCTATCCTGATCACACTTCATCAATGTCAGTTCAGAAGCTAACAGAAGCATGGGTAAAACATCAAGAACAAATAAACTGAATATAAGACAAGTTCTGACTCTGAAGATCTTTGACAGTATTTGTGATTCATCCATCTGTCAGGTTCATCTACAGGTTCTGGGACTCCTCATGTTGCCATTCCAGCATTCTTGCACAGCGCGGACATGTGGTCGAGTTATCATAGTAACAATCCCTAAGATAGATAGCGATAACAAGAAACAAATGAAGAAACAAAAGCTAAACTTAGAAAGACTGAACAGGTACATGGATGCAAGCACTTCTTGTCACACAAGCTTGATTTTTTTGCATTACTGCATTTTTTATGTGCATTCAGCAGCTGCATTACAAGATCCTTGAATTCTCAGCATTGTCACAAGTAGTCCAGGTAATATGTGCAAAATTTGAGGTGCAACTTTTTCACAAAAGCATGAAACCTGGTAACCTTGTATAGTTTGTGGCCCTGTACATTTTCAGAAATGGAGCCATTGCAAAACACCTCATGGTGGCTATGGCCACCATTTTACTTTCTGCCATAACCACATGATGTACTTTGTGTCATATCTCCTTAACCAAACATGATAGCAAACAACAGGCGATGTCTACCCCTATGTTTTGATGTGAATGGTGAAATCAGCAATGTGAGAACGAAATCACAGTATCTGAGTATTACAGTATCACTGCATTTACAGTGGTCCATATTATGGTTTTTCTTCCTTTGAAAATTAAATAATATGTTATTCATTAAAACAATAAAATACTGTTTTCAAGAATACAATCATATATTCTTCAATGTGTGTGTGTGTGTGTGTGTGTGTATAAATCATCTCAGGCAAGTGGATTTTTCCTTACCTCTTGGACAGAGTCAGGTAGGCAGTAATATGATTCCAATACATTCTTCTTCTCTCTCAACAACGCTTTAACATCAAACACAGAGGGCAATGCAATCGTGCTAACCAGCAGGGGCCGGTTGCAACAGCTGGACGTACACCCGGTCATAAGACTAGGCTGGACATAAAATGCACTTTAAGTCGTGCGTAGAATTTATACCCGTAGCACCAACTTGGCATAGTGCTACGTCTGGCACTAAATCTAAGCCTAATCAAAGGTAGGTGTAAAGTGAAAAGCCTTTACTTGTTTCCATAGTGATAATAAACGTAATAAATAAAAACAATTACAAGACAGTGAAAGGGTAATGAGAGACCGCACCTATCCTCTAGATATATATGGAGACAGAGAACTTATTGAAAGGTTTCGTTTAAGCAGGGTTGAACTGTTAGAATTAGTCAACGAGTTGTCAAGGCAGCTACAGCACGCAACAGACAGGAATGGAGTGCTGTCCCCAACACTGCAGGTGCTAATACCTCTTTGATTTTATGCCAGTGGATCTTTCCAAAATACATTCGCTGATATGGTAAATGTAAGTACAGCCTGCCGGGCTATACGACGTGTGTCTCTGGTCCTTCAAATTCGGGCTCAAACATGTTATTCTACCCACCCAAGAGGAGGCCACACGCATTAAGGACAAATTTCGAAGAGATTCCGGTGTGTATTGATGGTACTCACGTGTGCATTCAGGCACCATCTAAAAACGAGTAACTTTTTGTAAATAGGAAAGGCTTTCATTCAATCAACGTACAGGTTGTGTGTGATGCAAACATGAAATTAATAGATGTGGCGGCGCGGTGGTATGGGTCTGCACATGACGCACGCATCTTGAGTATCTTGAGGAGGGGCGGCTTTCTGGCATAATGCTTTGCGACAGTGTCTACCCTTTGAAGAAGTGGTTGATGACACCTGTCATGGTACCCCGAACGGAGCAGGAAAGACGGTACAACTATGTGCACTCATGGACGAGGTCGATCATTGAGCGATGCATAGGAGTGCGGCTCATGTTTACTTTAACGGAGTGTCTATTTACACTAAGTTTAAATATAAAGCTGCCGGCCCCTATTTATTTTAGCTACCTTAAACTGGCATTGGTTATTAAAGTGTAATAATGTAGATTTTACCCCGGCGGGATAAGTTAACTAATGCAATTTCTTCCCAGCAGATTCCACTGCCTGCACTGTGAAATCAGGATGGAGACAGAGAGGGTATGCACCATTGTAATTGCAGCAGCTGTGTAGCACAACATTTGCAAATATAGCTGAAATCACAGCACAGTCATTGTCTTTATTTTATGTGTATTTAATTTCATTAGATGACGTCATGATTATAAATCAGGATTTTTGTGCAGATTATCATCTAATGGAGAGCTGGTAGTCTTAATGGGCAGCTTCTCTATTTCATATTCATCCTATTGGCCTACAATAGAAACAAAAAAATATACCAGTGAAAACTCATTTATTGAGAATTTGGCTGCATTAAAATACAGTTTTTGTGCAGTATCAAATTAATTTTTTTGCAAGTGGAATGCATTTTAAATGGTTACTCACTGTTTATAAGGAAATGTCAGGTTTATAAAAAATTTTTTTGGGCAGTAGTATGTGTACAGTACATTGTCTAATAATTGGTCTTACCCGTAAAACTTCGGGTAAAAGTTCGTCTTGAGACTGTCCCATAGACTGCCAAATAAATAACAGTGTCAAGGTCCAGAAAAGTATAAAAGACAACATCAGAATAGTCCAACTGCCATCAGTGGTTCAACCATAACTTTATGAACACTTTTTGTACATGAAGAAAACAAAAATAACTTAATTCAACATTTTGTCTTCTCTGTGTCTCCCCACATCACCGTAGCACCATTTTGGACAATATGAGCTGAACTCAAACTGCGTATGCTCTTCTGTTTCAGCCATGCCACAAGGATACGTTTTCTGTGTGTATTTATGCTTTGATTTGAAAGAAAACAGAGCATCAGTGCAGTGTTGGCTGACACAGTTTGAGTTCAGCTCATATTCTCCAAAATGGCGCTACACTGAAGTGGAGAGACACAGAGGAGACAACTTGTTGAATAAAGTCATTATTTTTGTTTTCTTTGGGTACAAAAAGTATTCTCGACGCTTCATAACGTTGCGGTTGAACTACTGATGGCAGATTGACTATTCGGACGATGCTTTTCATACTTTTCTGGACCTTGACAATGTTATTTACTTGGCAGTCAATGGGACAGTCACAAGCCTCCCGTTTTTCATCCAAAATATCTTAAATTGTGTTCCAAAGATGAACAAAGATTTTACAGGTTTGGAATGACATGGGGGTAAGTGATTAATGAAAAAATTTAAATTTTCGGGTGAAGTATCCCTTCAATAATGTGTTCATGTTCCATAAAGGTGATGCCTGTTTGAAGAATACCATTTGGTGGCATAGAAACCATTTTATGCAAATTGATTAATACTTTTTCAGGGTTTTCTTCGATGTTTGAGGTATATTGAAACAGCTCTACCTAAATACTTTTCATGCTTTTATGTTGGACTAATTTCAGTTACATTGCCCACTCCCACCTCTGACTGTCAGTCACGATAGCCCTGCATATATTGAAAGCTGATTCCAAATCAGTTTTCATTCTGCTGGATCTATTTGCAACTTTTGACACTGTAACTCATCAGACGTTCCTGTATGCCATCACAGGATCTGCACTCCACTGGTATAAATCTGGTCTCACAGGGAGGTCTTTCAGGGTTTCCTGGGGAGGAGAGGTATCCAAAGAACATCAGCTTGTTACTGGAGTTCCTCAGGAATCAGTTATTTGACCCCTCCTCTTCCCCATATACACTACATCACTGGGACACACATAAGTACATGGTTTCTCCTGCCATTGCTATGCTGATGACACGCAGCTCTATCTTTCATTTAAACTAGACAATTCAACAGCAGCTGCATTGATCTCAGGCTGCCTGGAGAACATCTTGGCATGGATGAAGGAACATCACCTGCAGCTCAACCTGGCAAAGACTGAGCTTCTCCTCTTTCCTGCCACTCCGACTGTACAGTATGATTTCAACGTCCAACTAGGTTAGACAAAAATCATCCTTTGATGACCAGATGACCTTCAAGGACCACACTGTAAAGACAGTGCAGGATCATGCAGGATCGCACTGTACAGCATCAAGAGGATCAGACCCTTCCAAACAGAGCATGCTGCACAACTTCTTGTCCAGGCCCTTGTCATTTCTAGATTGGACTATTACAATGTTCTTTGGGCTAAACTTCCATCATACACATAGCCTGACTACATCAGACTTCGTACTTCTGCAGTTGATAAATTAAACTTTTCCCAAAACCTGTTGGGATAGGGCAGGTTTTGGGAAAAGAATGATGTAGATCGGTAACATGTTACCGATCGTCAGCGTGAAACTGGGGAGGCCAAAGTCCGGCAAGGCGATAATTGTGATTGTGTCCCCCTTGGATGCTCTCATGCAGGATCAGGTTAAGGAGGCAACAAAACTCACTTGATTGTTTTGTTTTAGCAACATACCTGTGTTTACAGCGGAAGTGTGAGGCGGCTGAGCCGGTGCATAACACACGTCATAACCAAACATTATGTGATTGGCTTACGGGTACACCAATGACTTTAAACTTCAGACAAGCACCCCGACCCCAGTAAATGCTTGTCAATTATGCCCTTCTAGACTCTGTCTACGAAGCAAAGCGAAGTTGCAGAGTTTGGTATTACCAGGCTATCATACACAATCAAACCTCTACAAAAGATTAAGAACACAGCAGCACGACTGGACTTCACCGAGCCCATAAGGGCCGTCACACCTCTCTTTATCTCCCTGCACTGGCTACTAGTTGTGGTTTGCATCAATATCAAGACATTCACCTGAGTGTCACCACCAGAGTTCAGGGCTCTGGCTTACCCCTTGCGCACACTAACATAATAGACTACTATGGCCCTAGAAAGAGTTATTGTAAAATAATTTGAAATATACTTGATTTCAATCTGCATCAATTGCATCTACCGTGATTTCATTATTTTGTTTGTGATTGTGCTCTTGAAATCAATCTTTTATTGTTTTAATTATAAAATATTAGTTAATTAGACAGACATATATATATATATATATATATATATATATATATATATATATATATATATATATATATATATATATATTAGGGGTGTAACGGTACGTGTATTCATACCGGACCGTTTTGGTACAGGGCTTTCGGTACGGTGCACGTGTGTACCGAATGCAATATTTAGTACTCGGAACGTAGGTACATTTTCGTGTTTTCAAACGAACATATTAAGTGGCGGAAGTCTCCGCGTTCAGCGCAAATCCTGTGTGTCTTTACACACCAGAATCCTGCCTGACGCGGCTCTGGCGCGCTGCTGCTACTGTAGGTGACATAGAGGGAGGCCGCCGAGGCACCGACAGACCAGGTTCTTGTCTTCATGACAACAATATCTATACTTCATGTTGAGCATAAATATAAAGCCTAGGCAAAATAGACTATGTTTGACAGGTGCAATATGCCAGTGTGTCACCGGCCTAAGGTTTTCAAAAGGCATCACGCGAGTGTGAACATCACTACAACTAGGAAAAAATGATTGTAATTCAAACGCAGCTCCCGTCGGCATTTAAACAGACCTTTGCTCTTAATTCCGATCGGGCCAACGCAATAACGAAATCTGAGCAGGTCTAAAAACTGAAACTGTTGATGCTGGAAAAGTGATATATATTTTTTAAATATGAGCAGGCATACAAGCTGGGATTGGTAATGCTGAACTGTAATCATAGTTATTTATTTATATTTTTCATTATATTTTATTATATGATATTGGTTTGAGACTGAGAGTATTTTATTTAGTGGAGAACTTTGCAGCAGTATTTTATTTCTTATTCTTTTTTTATTTTATATATATTTTATTAAAACGTATTTTAAAAAAGTGTAAACAAATTGTAAAAAAAAGTTTATAGTAATAAACAACCTGCAGTTTAATGTTTGCATTTCTTTCCCTTACTGTACCGAAAATTAACCGAACCGTGACTTTAAAACCGAGGTACGTACCGAACCGTGATTTTTGCGTACCGTTACACCCCTAATATATATATATATATATATATATATATATATATATATATATATATATATATATATATATATATATATATATTTAAAAGGTATTTTTTTTTTTTTTTTATTATTGATTGATTCTATTTGGAAGTCTACCAGAAGTTAAGTTGGGGCCACAAAAGCACACATGTGCAGAAACCTTTCTTTATGCCACAATATGGACCATTTGAAATGCTGTGATACTGTGATATGAAACAAATCAAAAGTAAATTTCAGACTGCTCAGAAGTTGTATAGAATTATTCTGAGGCTTCATCCACAAATGCAGTTGAATAATAATCATTTTAGGGAAATAGCGTTTTTAAAAGTGGCTAAAAGGGTAATTTTTCTTAAGTTGATGATGGTGTACAAAATATTACAGAGAAATGTTAAAAAGTATGACTACTATGTTTTCATAAGAGATGTTCATGGTTTTTCTACAAGGGCAAGGATAAATAATATATACTTGTGTTGGTTTAAGAGTTTAATTGGAAATAATAATTATTTGTATTCTAGCGCTGTTGCTTGGAATGAACTGCCTGATTGCTTAAAACAAATTCAAGAAGAATGACCTTTTAGAAGAGAAGTTAAGAAATGGCTTTCTTAACTATGTTTCTATAAGTTTTTTATGTGATATGTTGATGTGTGTTGTTTTGATTTCATTCCCATTATGAACTGCTCGTCCATTTTTTGAATATAGAGGACCACAATGGAAATAAGCCTGTGGCTTTATTGTGTATATCCTCGACAGTTTTAAAAAAAAATGTGTATGAAGGGGTCTTTTGGGCTTGATTGTACTTGTAACTTTTATTGTCAAATAAATCAAATCAGATAAAATACTCAGATACTGTGATTTCATTCTCAGATTGCTGATTTCACCATTAACTGTTCACCTGATCAGTTTATGTTGTTGCATGTGGTATCATTGTAATCATTTACCATCAAAACATAGGAGTAGACATCACCTTTTCTGTGTTGTGTTTTCTGTCTTTTATGACACAAAATAAATAATTTAATTATGACAGAAAGTAAAATGGCAACCACAAGGTGTTTTTATGATGTCTGGATATGTTCAGGGCCACAAACTATACTAGCGTACCAAGTTTCATGCTTTTATGAAAAAGTGAGTTTTTTTTTTTTTTTTATATGACCTGGACTTTTCTCTTTAAGGTCAAATTCTGTCATGGCAAAGCAACTGTGAAGAGAGCAGGTTGGAAAAGTAAAATACATTTACTGTATATCTACCTTCAGGTAATTTGCTATAAAAAGGTACAGACATATGAAGGTCTCTGCTGTCCTCTTATAAAGATTTATTTACAGTCACACATATTATGTATGTATAATGAGACTCCTTGTGCTACCCCTATAGGGATATTTCACCCAAAAAATTAAATTAAGTCATTTACTCACCCTTGTGTTGTTTTAATGTTATATGCTCTTCTTTTTTCAGACTACAAAAGGATATATATATTTTAAAATAATGTCCCGTGTCCACAGAGACCAACAGGATATTCATTAAATAATGTTACATTTCTGATTGTTTTTCACCAAACCCTATCATACAGTATATCCACAGAACACTTGGCACATGTCACCATTCTGTGATACTTTAGTGTGGTTGACCTAGGTATTGCAGTCCAAATTCAAAATATTGGAGAGGGTTTTTTTTTTACACAGGCCCCTCCTCCTCAAACTTGATGCACATGCAGGTTGCCAGATTAACGGCACATAAAGTAACGAGCACACTTGATGCATAAAATTAAATACACTGTGTTTTCTGCCTGTCTATAATTGGGTAAACTGGCAGTGGGCAGGTTTTATAAACCAAAAATAAGACGGACATTCTGGCCTGGAATGCACATTTTCAAAGGAGAATTACTGACGGTAGGTTTTTTTTCAGATAAATAATTATGTTAACTTATCATAGTAATATCATAGTATTTTTATGCTTTTGTAGAGTCAAAATCTTATATATTGTTAATAATGATATGAATTTAAAATTTTGGGTGAAATATCCTTTAAAGAATCCTTTAAAGCAGTGGTTCTCAATTCCAGTCCTCGTGAGTCCCTGCTATGTTAATACATCTGATTCAGATAATCAGCTCATTAGAAGTGAGCTCAGTGCATGAACTGTGTTCCGACTGACATGGTCCCTACACAGTGCTCATTGCTCCCTACTCCCTGAGCAGGGGAAATCTCTTGAACTACACTTTCGAATGTATAATCACGGATTTTGTTCTGCACAACATCCTCACATACGGACATCATAAACCTCTTTGAACTGAATATCCTGTGATGTCCACTTTGCAGGGCACTTACGTTAGAATAGAACAAAAGTCTGAAGCCATAAGAGAAAAATACAACATGTGCAGAGAAGGGGGTAGTGAGTACTGGAATTGAGAACCACTGTCTTAAAGTATTTGCTTTAGATTCCTTTTATTTATGACATATTTATGTGTCATTTATGCCATATTTTTATGTCACATCTATTTTAAAATAACGTATTGTTTCATCAGATTCTTTCTGTTTATTACATAATGCTCTATTAAAACAGATCTGTTTTAATCATATATGATAAGGATTATTATGCTTATTTTGACGAAATTATTTTATTAAAATGATATTTTGTGGCCAAGATATATTATCACATTGCCATATGTTATGGTCACAACAAAATTTAATGAACCAAACCTTTCCTTTCCAAGGCCCCATAGCAATGCATATAGCTAATGGTAAATGGCAATGTATTTGATGTGTTCAAAAACAAACCTGTGGAAAACAGCAAAACAGTCATTACAGACGGAGGTGTGGTTGTCGAATGGGAAGAGAATGTCACCCTCTTTACACAATTCACACATGAAGCCTTTGGCCTGGCATTTCTGATGGAACAAAGACGGGGAGATTTGAGACTAAAAAAAGACGTTAGAATAGTAGCACACTCACACATATCTAAACTAATTTAACCTTAGAGGCTGCTTACTTTCAAGGGGTCATAGCATGATCACATTAGACATATCATTCAGAGCTGAGCTGAAATTGCTGGGGTGGTTTGTTTTACAGGTAACACTTTAGTATAGGGACCAATTCTCACTATTAACTAGGTGCTTATTAGCATGCCTATTAATAACATATTGGCTGTTTATTAGTACGTATAAAGTGGATATTCTGCATGATCATATTCTACATCCCTAATTCTACTCAATACCTAAACTTAAAGGGGGGGTACAATGGTGTTTTGTGTATTCAGAGTTGTTCACAGTGTTAAAGAGATGGATTCTCATGCAAAACAAGGCCGAAGTTTTACGAAAAAATTTAGAAGAATGACTGAGAATTTCTGTGCCAAAAATCTTACTTCCGGGTTGGTACAAGTTTCGGCTGTTTTTTTTTCGATCGTGGATCTAATGACATAGACGAGAACGGAAGTCCTTATATCAGCATTTCTCCCAGAAAAGCGTGCCCGCGCACACACATTGACCAGAGTAGAGCGAGTCCGCACATATCAACGCGCTTCAAAATCGCCGGCAGTGCTGCATAGGATTTGTTCGAGAATGCCTCCAAATAAGTGCAGTTTTGGATGTGAGGGAAAGTTTACCGTGTTCAGCTTCCCCAAGAACCCAGCGTTACATGAACAGTGGATGCATTTTGTTTTTCTGCGGCAGCAACGGAGTGTATCAAGTGCGTTTGTGTGTTCTGGTCATTTGAGTGACGAATGTTTTATAAACAAAGCCCAGGTCGACGCTGGATTTGCACATCGTTTGCTATTAAAACATGGAGCCGTCCCTGTGATAAAAGATCCCATTCATGTAAGTACAATTGCATCAGATTTCTGTATTTTGTTGGAAATCAGCACATAAGTGAATATATGTTAATGGCAACAACACGAAACATCAGTATTATAGCTCCACTCACGGCACGCCTCCAGGAGCTCGGCTTTTTGCGGAAAGAATTGTAAAGCTGTATTTTTCTTTTATAAATATGATAAATCTAAATACTTTTTGGATATATGAAGGATGCAGTACTACTCTATAGGTACTCAAGATTAACATGAGATTAGGTGAAACTGTGTATGTTATGTACCTTTTAACAACTACCTTGCTAACTATTAATAAGCAGCAAATTAGGAGTTTATTGAGATAAAAGTCATAGTTAATGGTTTGTTAATAGTGAGAATTGGTTCTTAAAATAAAGTATGACCGTTTTACACAACACAACCAATGAAAATGATCAATTTCTAGTTATGAAATATTTTAGGACTAATATATATATATATATATAGACACACACACACACACACATATGTCCTATACCAACAAACCTACCTCACAGTCCAGTTTAATATGTTTGGCAAAAGTTGTGTGAATTTCAGTAAGGGAACAGCTGAGACGCCCGCTGGATGTGTCAATCAGATCCTGTAGGCTGTACATGTCGTCATTCTCCACAAAGTGCTGACGATCTTGAAGCTGTGATATTACAATTAAACCATCTGTTATTTTAAAATCCACCATCTTTAACCTGATCCTTCCTAAATGATAATATATTTAGAGTGCAAAAATTCAAATAGTTTATACAGTACACAAGATCACAGATACAACACAGACAAAGAAATGTCTTGGTTATGTACGTAACCCTCGTTCCCCGATGGAGAGAATGGAGACGTTATGTTGTGACAATATAGGAGTCTTGGGAGCCCAGATTCTCTCTGATTAAGAGAAAATAGTAATTTGCCTAGTGGATTTAGAATGCTGAGCCACTCTCTGTGCATATGGGTATAAATAGGTGACAGGTTGTCACAGTGTCTGCTCTGTGTTTCCCTGAGTGTCCACTAGTGTTCTCACTTCCCCATAGTCACCCCACTGCAGGCACTACATTTCCAACATAGCCTTTGTCCCATTCATCACTGTTAATTGCACACCTGTTAATTGCACTCAGCTGTCCCCACTTTCATCGTTTTCACCTGTCCATATAAACCAGTCTGTTTCTATCTGTTTCATGGAGTCCTTGTTTCATGTCACCCTGCTTCTCGTGTTCCCTAGGGTTTTTCATGTTTCTTGTTTTTGGACTGCTTTTGTTGTTACTGACCTCTTGCCTGTTTTTGGATTCCCCATTAAACACTGCAACTGCATCTCTCATTTTGTGTGTGCATTCGTAGAGACTCTTTCACCTAGATATCACACTATAGAGACTGTGTCTGTTCCCCAAACTAGAAAATACAAAAACGTCCAAACCAAGTTAAGATTAACAATTTAATTGAGGTTCAACAAATAAAAAAACAGATACAATACGGATAAACAAATGATAAAGCTTAGCTTATTGAATATCAGATCCCTTTCTACGAAAACACTTTTTGTAAATAATATGATCACTTATCATAATCTAGATGTGCTCTGTTTGACAGAAACCTGGCTAAAACGTACTCGGTTACCAAACGTAACCTCGGTTCTCTCTAGAAGAGCGAACGAGTACTGCGTCTTAGCTAAGACGCTACGGGAAAAGTCTCTTTTCACGAAATACTGAAGCAAAAAATTATCGTTAATTTTGTATTTTTGTAAAGCGCATTTGCAGCAGTACACAGCCATAGGCGAGACGGCTCGTTCGCTCATTGGCTTGTTCTGCGGCAACTGCACAGCCTATCAAGCGCGGGCTGATGCAACATCAGACCAATAAGGACGCTTCGCGCCCTTCTTGCCACTTCCCGCCGAAACGGGTGTGGCCCAACCTATAAAAGGAGCTCGAAAAGGCTGACTCACCTGATTTATTTCATCGCCGAAGCGAACCAGAGTGAATCGTGCGCACGGCAGAGAACACAGTACTCGTTCGCTCTTCTAGAGAGAACCGAGGTTACGTTTAGTAACCGAGTACGTTCTCTTACGAGAGCTCTCTCGTACTGTGTCTTAGCTAAGACGCTACGGGAACCCAATGTAAAACGCCGTGCGCGCAGGGATCACACACCAATAAACCTGAAGCAACGCCCAGGATTTACAGTGCACAGTCACCTGAGGGACTCACAGAGAGTCCAGGACAGAAAAGAGAAAAAGCCCTCCGTCCTATATCTAGCAGCATCCGTAGATGCGGCAATATGACATCACACAGCCGAGGCAAGGCCTGACCAATGTGGCAATGCGGGTCTTACGCAATACTGCCCATATAACAGTCGGCAGCGCATAGCGCTCGTGAACTCAGAATTCCCCTCAGGGCCCTGATTCGACTATACCGACAACAGCCTTCTTGCAAGGCGGGGACCTCCAGGTTATAGAACCTGATAAATGTAGACGGCGAGGCCCAACCTGCCGCCATACATATATCCTGCAAGGAGATCCCAGTAGACCACGCCCACGACGAGGCGACGCCTCTTGTGGAGTGTGCCCTGAAGGCCCCTGGAAGTGTAAGCTAACGCTATGGGGTCAACTATCCGTCTGGATAGAGTCTGTCTCGAAACAGCCATTCCCTTGGAACGTCCACCGAACGAGACAAACAGCTGCTCCGTCTGCCGAAAGGCAGCAGAGCGAGACACATAAGCTCTTAAAACCCTGACAGGGCAAAGAAGACTCGAGTCTCCATCCTCACCTGACACCGGCAGGGCAGACAGGGCAATAACCTGAGCCCGAAACGGTGTGTTGAGGGATTTCGGCACATAACCGTGCCTAGGTTTGAGTATGACCCTTGAGTCATTGGGCCCAAACTCCAAGCACGACTGGCTCACCGAGAGCGCGTGCAAATCACCCACACGCTTCACAGAAGCGAGAGCCAACAAGAACACTGTCTTGAACGACAGATGCTGAAGCCTAACCGATTGGATAGGCTCAAAAGGGGGACCCTTCAAGGCCTCCAAAACCGCCGCGAGGTCCCACATAGGGACTGACGGAGGTCTGGGAGGATTCAGCCTCCTAGCTCCTCTGAGGAACCGGATGACTAAATCGTTCCTTCCTATTGACTGACCGGACGCCGTTTCAGAAAACGCCGCGATGGCCGCCACATAAACTTTGAGCATGGATGGGGCTCTGCCCTAATCCAACAGCTCCTGTAGGAAGGAGAGGACCTCCGTCACCTCACAACTAAGGGGTGAATAACCTCGAGCTGTGCACCAGCTGGAGAACACCGACCACTTCGAGGCATACAGACGTCGTGTCGACGGAGCTCTAGCCTGAGTGATGGTATTTAGCACTCCCACTGCGAGATCAGCGGGTAACCGTTGAGCGCCCACACATGGAGGGACCACAACTCCGGTTGAGGGTGCCAAATCGATTCCCTGGGCTGCGAGAGGAGGTCCCTCCTCAACGGTACCGGCCACGGGGCGACATCTGCTAACTGCATCAAATCTTCCCATTCTGACCATAGGCCAAAGGACGGTCTGCCTTCGAGCAGCGCTCCCCATCCCGAAGTGGGGACTTCCGTCGACACCATTTTCACACTCGGGGAAGTCCCCAGGCTTACACCTGATCGGTACCAGCTGTTCGCTGTCCAAGGTGCCAGAGCCGCAACACAGCTCTGATCGACCTTGAAATGCAGCCGGCCAGACGCCCACGCTCTGCGCGGCACCCGAGCCTTCAGCCAGAACTGCAGGGGGCGCATGCGGAGCAAGCCCAGCCGCAGAACCGGAGATGCTGAGGCCATGAGACCCTGCATCTTTTGACAGTGTTTGAGCGACACGGTCGCGCTGCAGCGGAAAGAACTCGCTGCGCGCTGAATGCCCATCGCGCGCTGTGGTGACAGCCGCGCCGTCATGGAGCACGAGTTCAGAACTATACCCAGAAACAGGATCGTCTGACTGGGGTTCAGCGAACTCTTCGCCCAATTGACACTGAGGCCGAGCTTCTCGAGGTGATAGAGTAAAACGGCCCTGTGGTCCACGAGCTCCGCTCGTGATCGGGCCAGAACCAGCCAGTCGTCCAAATAATTCAGCACTCGTATGCCTCTGAGTCTGAGAGGAGCGAGCGCTGCATCCATGCACCTCGTAAACGTACGAGGAGCCACGGAGGACTGTAAACTGGCATGCCTGGCCCTCGAAGGCGAATCTCAAATATCGCCTGTGGTTTGACGCTATCTGTATTTGAAAATACGCGTCCCTCAGATCTATTGACATGAACCAGTCCCCTCTGCGAATCTGCGCGAGGAGTTTCCTGGTCGTAAGCATTTTGAAACTGCGTTTCATCAATGCCTTGTTCAGCTGTCTTAGATCCAGTATGGGCCTGAGACCCCCGTCTCTCTTGGGCACCAGAAAGTATCTGCTGTACAGCCCCCCCCTCGCTTTGACCTTGAGACACAGGCTCTACAGCCCCTTTGCTCAACAGTTTTGATATTTCGGCCCGAAGTATGTGTGCTACTTCTGTTTTGACCGTAGTTTCGACGCGCGAAGAAAAGATCATCGGAGCTCGCCCAGCCCTCACTGCCCAAAGCTAGTAGAGAGCGCGTGTCCTCTTCCCCCGACGCGGCCCTGAGATCGACTTCCTCGGACGATGCGCCGGCAAACAGCGGGCGCTGCCCACCGGGAAGCGATGCAGGGGGGGCCGGTGAAGCAGGGCGAACCGGCGAGCTCGGTTGAGCTGAAGACGGTCCCGGAATCCGCTGGAAGCGATGCTTTTACTGCGCCTGAGCGCAGCAGAGAATGCAGGCTCAGAGAAAAAGGCCAGGCGAGTCCTCAGAGTCACCATGGCAACAGCTCGCAGTGGGGGCATCCGCCGTCAGCGAGCGCGAGCGCTGCATGATCTTCACCCAGGCAGGAGACACAGATGACGTACCGGTCTCCCTCGCTGAGTGGGGCTCTGACGAGCTGCAGGAAGGCATCTTAAAAAAGACGCAAGCTCTTTTACGAGTGTGTGTCGCGGGGCGAACACACACACACACACACATAAAGAACAGCTTGGATATAACAGAATTGAAACGATATAGGCGCCGGATAGCGCAGCAGGAACGGCAGTGGAAGGCGGCGATGCCAGCAGCTTCAGAATGGCTCGTCCTGCTGATGTGCTTTCCGTCTCACCTATGGCTGTGTACTGCTGCAAATGCGCTTTACAAAAATACAAAATTAAGGATAATTTTTTGCTTCAGTATTTCGTGAAAAGAGACTTTTCCCGTAGCGTCTTAGCTAAGACGCAGTACGAGAGAGCTCTCGTAAGAGAACTTGATGATTACATTATTTTAAATGAGTCCATCCCCCAAGATTACTGTTATAAACATGTAATTTGTCATCTGTGTCTCCTGCCTGGGAGGCAAAGGGGGAGGTGTTGCTTCAATTTATAACAACATTTTCAGGATTTCTCAGAGGGCAGGCTTCAAGTATAACTCGTTTGAAGTAATGGTGCTTCATATAACATTATCCAAAGAAACAAATGTTAATGATAAATCCCCTGTTATGTTTGTACTGGCTACTGTATACAGGCCACCAGGGAACCATACAGACTTTATTAAAGAGTTTGGTGATTTTACATCCGAGTTAGTTCTGGCTGCAGATAAAGTTTTAATAGTTGGTGATTTTAATATCCATGTTGATAATGAAAAAGATGCATTGGGATCAGCATTTATAGACATTCTGAACTCTATTGGGGTTAGACAACATGTTTCAGGACCTACTCATTGTCGAAATCATACTCTAGATTTAATACTGTCACATGGAATTGATGTTGATAGTGTTGAAATTAAACTTCATATAGCCAAAATTGTAAATTCTACTTCTTGTTACAAGTATGGAAGAACCATCACTTCTACCACAAAAAAATGCTTTTTAAGTTATCTTCCTGATGTATCCAAATTCCTTAGCATATCCAAAACCTCAGAACAACTTGATGATGTAATAGAAACTACGGACTCTCTCTTTTCTAGCATTTTAATTATAGTTGCTCCTTTATGCTTAAGGAAGGTTAAGGAAATTAGTATGACACCATGGTATAATGAGCATACTCGCACCCTAAAGAGAGCAGCCCGAAAAATGGAGCGCAGCTGGAGGAAAACAAAACTAGAGGTATTTCGTATTGCTTGGCGGGAAAGTAACCTATCCTACATAAAAGCATTAAAAACTGCTAGATTCGATTACTTTTCTTCTCTTTTAGAAGAAAACAAACATAACCCCAGGTATTTATTCAATACAGTGGCTAAATTAAAGAAAAATAAAGCCTCAACAAGTGTTGACATTTCCCAACATCACAGCAGTAATGACTTTATGAACTATTTTACTTCTAAAATCGATACTATTAGAGATAAAATTGCAACCATTCAGCCGTCAGCTAAAGTATTGCATCAGACAGTGCACTATAGACCCCCTGAGGAACAGTTCCACTCATTCTCTACTATAGGAGAGGAAGAATTGTATAAACTTGTTAAATCATCTAAACCAACAACATGTATGTTAGACCCTATACTATCTAAGCATCCTAGTACTGAGACTGCTCTCCTTAGAATTACAAATGATCTGCTCTTATCATCTGATCGTGGTTGTATCTCTCTATTAGTTTTATTGGATCTTAGTGCTGCTTTTGACACAATTGACCACAACATTCTTTTGCATAGACTTGAACACTTTGTTAGCATTAATGGAAGTGCATTAGCATGGTTTAAATCGTACTTGTATGACCGCCATCAGTTCGTAGCAGTGAATGAAGATGTATCATATCGATCACAAGTGCAGTATGGAGTACCTCAAGGCTCAGTACTAGAGCCGCTACTCTTCACGCTTTATATGTTACCCTTGGGAGATATCATCAGGAAACATGGTGTTAGCTTTCACTGTTACGCTGATGATACTCAGCTCTATATTTCTTCGCGGCCCGGTGAAACACACCAATTTGAAAAACTAATGGAATGCATAGTCGATATAAAAAACTGGATGACGAGTAATTTCTTACTGCTAAATTCTGAAAAAACAGAGGTGTTAATTATAGGACCTAAAAACTCTGCATGTAATAACCTAGAACACTGTCTAAGACTTGATGGTTGCTCTGTCAATTCTTTGTCATCTGTTAGGAACCTAGGTGTGCTATTTGATCGCAATATTTCCTTAGAAAGCCACGTTTCTAGCATTTGTAAAACTGCATTTTTCCATCTCAAAAATATATGTAAATTACGGCCTATGCTCTCAATGTCAAATGCAGAAATGTTAATCCATGCATTTATGACCTCAAGGTTAGATTATTGTAATGCTTTATTGGGTGGTTGTTCTGCACGCTTAGTAAACAAACTACAGCTAGTCCAAAATGCAGCAGCAAGAGTTCTTACTAGAACCAGGAAGTATGACCATATTAGCCCGGTCCTGTCAACACTGCACTGGCTCCCTATCAAACATCGTATAGATTTTAAAATATTGCTTATTAAGCCCTGAATGGCTTAGCACCTCAGTATTTGAATGAGATCCTTTTACATTATAATCCTCTACATCTGCTACGTTTTCAAAACTGAGGCAATTTGATAATACCTAGAATATCAAAATCAACTGCGGGCGGCAGATCCTTTTCCTATTTGGTGCCTAAACTCTGGAATAACCTACCTAACATTTTTCGGGAGGCAGACACACTCTTGCAGTTTAAATCTAGATTAAAGACCCATCTCTTTAACCTGGCCTACACATAACATACTAATATGCTTTTAATATCCAAATCCGTTAAAGGATTTTTAGGCTGCATTAATTAGGTAAACCGGAAGCGGGAACACTTCCCATAACACCCGATGTACTTGCTACATCATTAGAAGAATGGCATCTACACTAATATTAGTATGTTTCTCTCTTATTCCGAGTTCACCGTAGCCACCAGATCCAGTCTGTATCCAGATCAGAGGGTCACTGCAGTCACCCGGATCCAGTACGTACACTAAGTAGACAGCCTAAAGGCCCTTTTTACCGCCGCTGGTACCGCCGCTGCGGCGTCTGTAAAGTGCCTTTGCAGCTTTTGACCGCTGAGTGGCGCTTTAACCACAAGTTATCAAACAAGTGCATCAAAGCACATTTTCACAAATAGACGTCAGTTTTGCCTCGCTGATGTGTTACATTGGACGGCTTCAGTCACGGAAAATGAAAGAAAAAGACTATAGTTAAAATATTTAATATATTTAATAAATAATATTCACAGACGAAAGTTTGGTACTTATGAAGTTATGTGCATTTATTAGAACGAATTCAAGCAGGATAAATGTCAAGCCTGTGTCTGTGCTTATATTTTCTCTAAGCTACATGGTATTATTTTATTTTAGATATTAGATATATTTTAAAATATTAGACATATTTTAGATTTGATACATTTAAAAGGTGTGCAGAATTATTTATATTATATGAATTATGTGTTATATTATTCAAAAGAAATTGTGGTTTCCTTTGCATCGGAGCATTAAAAGTGGTAGCCTATTTTAGGGGGGTAGGCTACATGGATTAATATGCAATGTCAATATTTTCATATATTATGCCTATATTTTAATTTATATTTTAAAATTCCTTTAATAAAACAACATGCATTTTTGCTATTCGTTCTGTCCTTTATTTTGACAGATAACTTCTTGGGAAAAAGACATTTGTCTGTAAACTGATTAAGAAATTGTTGCATGTTTAAACGTGAAGCGCTGTATAATTTCGTTCACATTATTTATGCCTAATTAGCCTAAAACAAGAAACGAATAAATTAAACCTGCACGATTTAGCTAAATCTTTGAAACTCTAGAATGGACGGATTAATAAACCGTCCTCACGCTTAAACTCAAGTTCTCTCATTATAATCAACAAAATGCACACGATGTAAAAAAAGAGCTTCATTAACTGACAACATAAGTGATTTTAAAGGGAGCCTTCTTTACTTGCTTTTAGTGCTGGGCGATAGCATATGGCCTAAAAAAAAAATCGGATTTATTATTTAAATCGATTTTAAAATCAATATTCAAATGACAAAGAAATTTTTCAAAACAAGTTTTAATATAGTTATAAACTTATAACTGAGACAAGATGATAAAAAACTGTAATGTTATTACCTTTATGCTGGAAAGACCTTTATTTTATTTTATTATTATTTTTATTATATATTATTTTTTATTATTATTTATTTTTTGTTAATACTAGCCCATCAGCTGTGCAAATTTTGTTTGTGAGGAAAATAACAGTACATTTTTGTCAGTTATTTTATCTAAACAGATCGAATAATTTCTTCAAGATTTCAAAATCAAATAGCCTACTGATAATGTAGCACTGTAAGATTACATTTGTTTGAATGCATTATTGCTAAAGCGATTGCGTGTGAATGTGCTTTATCTGTTTAAATCATGCTTTAACCCGAAAATAAACAGTAAAAGAAACAGACAAACTCATATAGCCTTTAACATCCCGCTCGACTATTGCAGTAATTATAACCTGATCAAGCCATAGCTAAATATGTTTAACATGAATTCTTGCTGAATTTGCGGGCTGTTGGCATGAATTGATGGAGGCTCCAGTCAGAATCACACCGCTCAGCTCATCCTTTGCTCGGCGGCGTGTCTCTGTCTGACTCGGGGGGGAGGGTTGAGCCACTCTGAACTACGGGAGAACTGAGTGGTGCGTCGGTGGATGTTGAAAAGAAAACCGATTTCCATTCAAACAAACCGATGTAAATTACAAATTCGAGTTAATTGATAAAATCGATTTATCACCCAGCCCTACTTGCTTTCATATTATTTAATGAAAAAAAATGCAGCTGCATTTAAATGCAAGTGTGTAAAATATGTGCAAGATTTGCACTGCACGTGTGATGGTAGATGTGCAGCTTTTATTCTTATTTATTTTATCTTCATTACAAATCTTGTTTGGTTTCATTTTGGATAATTGCATGTAAAAAATAATTTTCGTTGTAATGAAAAATGTGAATTAATATTCATATGCAAGTATTTGTGCAAAAATTATAAATTCACATTAATGACAGGGCACATTAATAGTCAACATTCAACAATCTGTGAATGTTGCATTTCTCTGTCGGAGAGAGCCAGCACTGTGAATTTCATCTTGCAGCAGACAAGAAAACATTTGTTTATTAATAAATAATATTAAAATGTCTCATTTTTCACAATTATTAGGCTACTTCTGCATGTGCTTTGTGGCAAACTTAATGCATGTACTTGAGCGCAGAATATATTAAGATTTGATTATGTAAATTTAATATAAACCTCTGATTAGTTGAATATAACAAATGAACGACTAGAACTAGAAAAATCTTACATGGGGACAGACAGACCATTTTTTAGTCTATAACCAAAAAAAACAGTCCTATATAAACCGGTTCAGCAACTTTGAAAGCCTCATAAGACACTGTCCATATGAAAGAGCAACTCACACCTTTATCTCGACCCCAACAAGCCACACATAACTAACCCCAAAAACCCAACCCCCTCCAGCTGAACTGAATTCGGTCTGTGTTTTGACTCTGAGGAACGTAGTGTTACTGGGCTGAAACATGCCTGCACTCAGCAGCACTACTCTTTGTATTCATTATATTCTAGCAGCCCATACCATTATTTTCACAAGACCATAATGATAATAACAAATCACCAATTCATAATTAATCATTATTTTACGAAAATCAATGTTATTTGTGATCGTGGATGTTTGCGGAAGGCTTTAAGACCAAGCGGAATCCTCTGTTCCGGCAGCTTCACTGTCTGCGGTTTGACTTTACTAAATCAGATTGAGGCGAATACAACTTATTGATCATGAGCCCAACATTTAGCAAGCAGGAAACATTCATTCTACCTGAAGGAAGATGTATTTTATTGAGCTAATGCTGTTAAATAGAGAGAGAGAGGGAGAGGGAGAGAGAGAGAGAGAGAGAGAGAGAGAGAGAGAGAGAGAGAACCAGTCTAGGGCTATTCTTAAACTTGGAGCTCATTATATTGAAGTACAAATCCAAACACCAGAAATGTTATGCATTTATGAATAATGAAATGTTATAAAAAAGTATGCATTTTATTTATTCACATGCAGTATGGTTGTTGGTATTTAGCAGTTAAAACCTATTTTTAAACTTGAATTTAAATACTATTAAACTAACTTTAAAATATCAAGGAGTTTATAAATTAAAAATGGTAAAATGTCACAGTGCATGTTAAATAGCCTAAAGGAACTTGTGTTAATAATATAATTTGATTTTTTTACATGAAAAACTCCTGTATAAAATGGGACAGCAACCTTTATATCAAACATTTTTAAATCATCCACAGCTGAGCAACGCGAGAGGGGGATCTGCGCCAGAGCGTGTGAAGTGAATGTGATGAACGGTCATTTTCAGATGCAATGAAAAAAAAATAGCCTAGATTAGGCCCATGCAGGCTCTGCTCTCAAGTATATATTACTTATAATTACTGTTAACCCAGAGTAACAAATATTAATGGATTAATCGCCTTTTTTCATTTGCTGCATGTTTTCTTTATTTATTTATTTTTAAACACACTAAAAAAAATAAAGTTTGTGAGAGAAAAAAAAAATTATCGTGTATAGGTT
Source organism: Carassius carassius (assembly GCF_963082965.1). Classification (NCBI taxonomy): domain Eukaryota; kingdom Metazoa; phylum Chordata; class Actinopteri; order Cypriniformes; family Cyprinidae; genus Carassius; species Carassius carassius. Next base: position 12,617,449 of record NC_081777.1, on the reverse strand, counting down.
TAAATTAAATGTATTAATCAACTATTTTCGTTTGCTGCATGTTTTTTTATATTATATAATTCATGTTTAAATTGCATTTTATTACATTTAGAAAAACGGCTGGCCTAATAATGTTATCATGTACAAACAGGATATATTTAATTCCCTTCACTTTACAACAAATCCTTTAAATTTAACACATATATCAGAACAAAACAAGAATTAAAAATATAGAATTCTAATGGATAAATATAAATGCAGTATATAAAAATATAGGCTTAGCTATAAACAAACAAAAAATAATAATAATTTAAAGCTCAGCATAAGGTAAGGTTGGGCTTTCTCATTCTCTCACTCAGGAAAAATCCGTTTCCATATTTGTGATGTTGCCCATTTGAAGCTTAAGTATTATTCGTGAGGTAAAATAGGTTTTGTTGTACACGCATGTTTCAGTATCGATGGAAAAAAATAATAATTAACAATATGTGGAGTAAGTGGATTGCTGCTTACGCTGAATGTCTGGTGAACAACTGCTGTTTCCAGTGAATATGTGCACGAGACACCAGCGTGATCAAACAGCTGAAACAATACTAAATTTTTGGACACACATAAGGCATAATTCAAAAATGCAAAGTGTTAGTAGTTTGAAAAAAATCATAAATAAAAACAGAGTTAATAATAATTATTGCTAAATGCTGGACCGTTCCCATTTCGCTCTGCATATGGAACATGAAGATTTTTTTTAAACCAAGAATGAACCGAAATGAAAATGAAATGAAAACATTTAGGTTTTTTTCGTATATATATATATATATATATATATATATATATATATATATATATATATTCACAAGACCATAATGATAATATCAAATCATCAATTAATAATTATTAATTATTTTACGAAAATCATTGTTATTTGTGATCATGAATGTTTAAGGAAGGCTTTAAGACCAAGCGGAATCCTCTGTTCCCACCTCACAGCGCGCGGGACTCGCGTTCAGTGAAGCAGCTTCACTGTCTGCGGTTTGACTTTACTAAATCAGATTGAGGCGAATACAACTTATTGATCATGAGCCCAACATTTAGCAAGCAGGAAAACATTCATTCTACCTGAAGGAAGACGTATTTCATTGAGCTAATGCTGTTAAATAGAGAGAGAGAGAGAGAGAACCAGTCTAGGGCTATTAAACTTGGAGCTCATTATATTGAAGTACAAATCCAAACACCAGAAACGTTTAAATACTATTAAACTAACTTTAAAATATCAAGGAGTTTATAAATTAAAAAGGATAAAATGTCACAGTGCATGTTAAATAGCCTAAATGAACTTGTGTTAATAATATAATTAGAACTAACAATATAATTCGATGTTTTTACATGAAAAACTCCTGTATAAAATGGGACAGCAACCTTTATATCAAACATTTTTAAATCATCCACAGCTGAGCAACGCGAGAGGGGGATCTGCGCCTGAGCGCGTGAAGTGAATGTGATGAACGGTCATTTTCAGATGCAATAAAAAAAAAAAAAAAGCCTAGATAGGCCATGCAGGCTCTGCTCTCAAGTATATAATACTTATAATTACTGTTAACCCAGAGTAACAAATTTTAAGGGATTAATCGCCTTTTTTCATTTGCTGCATGTTTTCTTTCTTTCTTTATTTTTAAACACGCTAAAAAATAAATTAAGTTTGTGAGAGAAAAAAAATATATAAATGAGTCGTGTATAGGTTTCATTTTAATGTATTAATCACCTATTTTCGTTTACTGCATTTTTTTCATATATAATTCATGTATAAATTGCATTTTATTACATTTAGAAATAATAACGGCTGGCCTAATAGTGTTATCATGTACAAACAGGATATATTTAATTCCCTTCACTTTACAACTGTTACAAACACGCCAGGTTCCACCTCCACACAATCTCAGAGCACACCCTCACCTGAATATTAGATCGCCTCCACCTGCTCATCACCCACTCATCAGCACTACACTACAAAAGCCACACACACGCACCCAGTCATTGTCCGGTCACGTTCGCGACAAGATCATTCCTGTATGCTTACTATAAGGACTAACTCCTCTTCTACTCTCTCCAGAAGATTCTCTCCTACGAATCCAGTTCCCCGAAGTGTGTGTGTATGTGGTTCCCCGTCCCGTCAAGAAGTCACAGCCTTACCTGCACGGATCCAAACTCCTTCTCACTCCTCACTTCCTGCTCCTCTGCTTGTGTCTTATAAAATAAACATCTTCATCTGTTACCTCCTCAGCTTCCCGAGTGATCCGTAACAGATGACCGGACCAAGACCGACAGGCACAAGCATGAGCCTCACAGACCATTCCAAGATCTGGTAGATGCACTCCGTCGAACACTCATGGCAGTCCCAGCATCTCCTCCACCAGCGAGCACTTCCTCCGACCCTGTCATCACTTCCTCACCTGCCATGCACGCCAGTCCCATGGCCAGGCCGGCGCCCTACTCTGGTTCGGTGGAGGAATGCAGCGAATTTCTCCTTCAGTGTTCACTGGTCCTGGAGATGCAACCGCACATGTATCCAACGGACCGCTCTAAGGTAGCCTTTATCATTTCCCAATTGCAAGGCAAAGCACTACTGTGGGCAGATTCACTCTGGACTTAAAATAATCCAGTTATCCAGTCTTATTCTAGCTTCATCGACCATTTCCGTGAAGTTTTCGGCAGACCTGCTTGGGACTCTTCAATTGGTGAGAAGCTGTATAATTTAAAACAAGGGAAAATGTCTGTCAATGAATATGCCTTGCAGTTAAGGACTCTGGCGGCCTCCAGTGGATGGAACGAACAGGCCTTGCTGACAACCTATCGCCAAGGACTGGAACCCCGAGTGCGGTTGGATCTCGCTGCATACGAGGATACCATCGGCCTCGAGAGATTCATCCAGTTATCCATTCGCTTCGCCACTCGTATGCAGTCATGCTTAGAAGAGCACCAGGGCCAGGCGCATTCCTCCACTCCACCCAGAATCTATGCCTCTACTGTGCATCCCCGGGGCATACTATAGCAGTGTGCCCCGTCCGTCCTCCTCGTCCCATGGTGAGTGCCATTCTCCCTTCAAGATATCAAATGAGACCACTCACCACTGTTGTAACACTTACTGCTGCTGATGTATCTCTTCCTGTTTCCGCCCTCCTCAATTCTGGGTCAGCCGGCAACTTCATCTCCGGCGCCCTCTGTCATCAGCTCAAACTCCCCACTACGGCTATGCCGTCTGCCTACCAGATCCACACAATCACCGGCAGGCCGTTAAGCAAGAAGTACGTACGTCATTGTGTTGGTCCCATCTCCCTCAGAACTGGACTTCTGCACCATGAGGAGATCCATCTGCTGGTTTTGGAGGAATCCACCGCTGACGTTATTTTAGGGCGCCCATGGTTGGAGCAGCACAACCCCGTGATTTCCTGGAGAACCGGTGAGATCCGGAAGTGGGGCAAAGCCTGTTTCCATTCATGCATCTCCGGCTGTCCCATTCCTGTTGAGCAACCCCCTGAGCCACTACCAGTCTACTCCACCTCTATCGAGAGCCCGATCGAGCACCAGTCCATCACCATTCCTCAGTGCCACGCCCCCTTCAGCGACGTCTTCTGCCCTAAGCGGGCCTCCAAGCTGCCTCCACACCGGCCGTGGGACTGTGCAATAGATCTGCTGCCGGGTGAACCAGTGCCAAAGGGAAGGATATATCCCCCATCCGTTGCCGAGGAGAAGGCCATGGAGGACTACATCAAGGAGGCGCTGGCCCAAGGGTATATCCGTCCATCAACCTCCCCTGCTGCTTCCAGCTTCTTCTTTGTGGCCAAAAAGGATGGAGGTTTGAGACCATGCATAGATTACAGAGCTCTCAATAAAATCACTCTTAAATTCCGGTACCCACTTCCCCTCGTCCCTGCGGCCCTGGAACATCTCCGTGGTGCCACTGTGTTCACCAAGTTGGACCTCCGCAGCGCGTATAACCTCATCCGGATACGTGAGGGGGACGAGTGGAAGACCGCCTTCATCACCCCTACTGGCCACTATGAGTACTGTGTTATGCCGTATGGACTTGTTAACGCACCCTCCGTATTTCAGGACTTCATTCATGAGGTGCTCCGGGATTTCCTCCACAAGTCCGTCCTAGTGTACATTGATGACATATTGATCTACTCCCGGAGCTTGGCAGACCATCAGCACCACGTTGCGGAGGTTCTGCAACGCCTGAGGGACTACCAGCTCTATCTCAAAGCCGAGAAATGTTCCTTCCATCAGCCCTAAGTGCAGTTCCTTGGATACACCATCGACCGCAGTGGCATCCGGATGGACGAGGGGAAGGTGAGCACAGTCAGGGACTGGCCCATTCCTACCACAATCAAGGAGCTGAAACGATTCCTGGGCTTTGCAAATTTCTATAGACGATTCATACACAATTTCAGTTCTATCACCAGCCCTCTTACCAACCTTCTCCGCCAAAAGCCCAAATCTCTCTCCTGGACTCAAACTGAAACTGACACTGAAGCCTTCCAAGCCCTCAAACAAGCCTTTACGACCGCCCCCCTCCTAGTACACCCGGACCCCGATCGACCTTTCGTGGTGGAAGTGGACGCCTCAACCACCAGAGTGGGAGCGGTCCTTTCCCTGCAGCAGGGGAATCCCAATTGCCTCCATCCATGTGCCTTCTTCTCTCGGAAACTCAACCCGGCGGAGGTAAATTACGACATCGGGAATCGGGAATTGCTACCCATTAAACTTGTCCTGGAGAAATGGAGGCATTGGCTGGAGGGAGCCAAACACCCATTTCAAGTACTAACTGACCACAAGAACCTTGAATATCTTCGAGCAGCTAAGAGACTCAACCCCAGACAGGCCCGCTGGGTGTTATTCTTCACCCGCTTCAAGTTTACCATATCTTACCGCCCAGGGGTAAAGAACGTTAAGGCCGATGCTCTGTCTAGATGTTATGCTCCCGAAGAGAAAACAGAAGATCCTGAACCCATCCTCCCGGACAAGATCATCGTCGCTCCTATCACTTGGTCAGCCGAGACTCTTCCTCCAGCCGAACCTCCTAATAATACCCCGCCGGGTTGCCCACCGGATCACCTTTACATCCCCAGGACACGGCGCACCCCACTCATCCACTCGACACATACATCACTTGGCACTGGTCACCCGGGGGTCAATGAAACCCTAATAGGGCCTACCTACAGCCATGGAATTGATGTTCAACCATGTCTTCAGGTACTTCGGCATCCCAGAAGATATCGTGTCAGATCGAGGCCCCCAGTTCATCTCCCGGGTGTGGAGAGCATTCCATTCCCTCCTAGGTGTGGCCATCAGCCTGTCCTCTGGCTATCCCCCCAGTCAAACGGGCAGACGGAGAGGAAGGTCCAGGAGATCTGACGCTTCCTCCGTACCTTCTGCCACGGCCACCAGAACTCCTGGAACCAATTCCTGGGGTGGGTCGAGTACGCACAAAACTCCCTCCGTCAACCCACCACCGGACTCACCCCCTTCCAGTGCGTACTCGGTTACCAACCACCTCTGTTTTCCTGGTCTGGAGAGCCCTCGGATTTCCCTGCCGTCGACTACTGGTTCCGGGAGAGCGAGAGGGTCTGGGACGCGGCTCATCATCAACTTAAGCGGGCACTTCACAGACGCAGGACGACAGCCGACCTTCGCCGGTCCGAGGCCCCCCACTACCAGCCCGGTCAGAAGGTCTGGCTGTCCACCCGGGACATCCGCCTGCGTCTACCCTGCCGCAAGCTCAGTCCCAGATTCATTGGCCCATTCACCATCACCCAGCAGATAAATCCAGTCATGTATAAACTCCAGCTTCCTCCTGAGTACCGGATTCACCCCACTTTCCACGTATCACTCCTTAAACCTCACCATCCTTCTGTTTCTCCCTCCACAGAACCTGGCGAGACGGAAGCCCCCCCTCCTCTCCTCCTAGATGACGGCGCAGCTTATACAGTCAAGGACATCCTGGACTCCCGGCGGCGTGGTGGGCAGCTGGAATATCTAGTGGACTGGGAAGGATACGGTCCAGAGGAACGTTCCTGGGTCCCACGCAACGACATCTTGGATCCCGCCTTACTGGATACCTTCCATTCCATTCATCCCAATCGACCAGCTCCCAGGGGAAGAGGACGCCCACCACGTCGTCGGGGTCCCCGGCCCTCAGGAGCGGACCCTGGGGAGGGGGGTACTGTTACAAACACACCAGGTTCCACCTTCACACAGTCTCAGCGCACACCCTCACCTGAATATTAGATCGCCTCACTCACTCATCAGCACTGCACTACAAAAGCCACACACACGCACCCAGTCATTGTCCGGTCACGTTCGCGTCAAGATCATTCCTGTATGCTTACTATAAGGACTAACTCCTCTTCTACTCTCTCTCCTACGAATCCAGTTACCCGAAGTGTGTGTGTGTGTGGTTTCCCGTCCCGTCAAGAAGTTACAGCCTTACCTGCACGGATCCAAACTCCTTCTCACTCCTCACTTCCTGCTCCTCTGCTTGTGTCTTATAAAATAAACATCTTCATTTGTTACCTCCTCAGCTTCCCAAGTGATCCGTAACAACAACAAATCCTTTAAATTTAACAAATATATCAGAACAAATCAAGAATTAAAAATATAGAATTCTAATGGATAAATATAATTGCAGTATATAATAGTATAGGCTTAGCTATAAACAAACAAAAAATAATAATAATTTAAAGCTAAGCATAAGGTAAGGTTGGGCTTTCTCATTCTCTCACTCGGGAGAAATCCGTTTCCATATTCGTGATGTTGCCCATTTGAAGCTTAAGTATTATTCGTGAGGTAAAATAGGCTTTGTTGTACATGTGTGTTTCAGTATCAATGAAAAAAATAATAATTAACAATATGTGAAGTAAGTGGATCGCTGCTAACACTGAATGTCTGGTGAATGACTGCTGTTTCCAGTGAATATGTGCACGAGACACCAGCGCGATCAAACAGCTGAAACAGAAAATACTCAATTTTTGGTCACACATAAGGCATAATTAAAAAATGTAGTTTGTAGTTGTATGTGTAATGCAGTTAGTAGTTTAAAAAAACTAAAAACAGAGTTAATAATAATTATTGCTAAATGCTGGACCGTTCCCATTTCGCTCTGCATATGGAACCTGAATGAACCGAAATTAAAATGAAATGAAAACATTTAGCTTTTTATCCGTATATATATACATTAGGGGTGTGCACGGATAGTAGAACATTCGAATATTCGTTCTGCTCTAATTATTCGATAAATAAATATGATATTCGAATTTCAAAAAAAAAAAATTCACAATAAAACCTAATTTAGTCACTTTCTGTGATTCTCCATGGCATATTTGAAGATGTATGCAAGCAAAAAATAATTAATGAATGAATAAGGGGCCGTTCACATATCACGCCTAAAAACGCGTGGAAAATGCTAGGCGGGCCGCTTTCTCCTCCTTTCCAAAGCGCTCGGGCAGAAGCGCTCCTGAGGCGTCTCTCGTTGCTAATCAACAATGACGCGCTCTCTCCATGAAAACGCAGAAATTTCAGCAAAGGATAAATGGATTTGCAGCACAAAAAAAACACTTTCAGTAGCTCTGCAACTAAATTTATTTCAAAATGGCAATCCATATACAGCTATGATCAGCTGTTCCTTCATCTTGGCTGAGCTTTCAATGTTGTTTTTACGGGAAAGGAAGAAGCTGAATGTTTAGTTCTTGTCACATGACCCGCGGTGTCCTTGCGGCATTCTGAAAAGTTGAGATGTTTTTAACTCGATGCGGTGCGGACGCGCCTGGAAAAAACCGGAGTGTCTCACCGCGTGTGCATCGCGACCGCGTCACTTCCATTATGAGCGCGCATACCGCGCGCCTACATTGGAAATAACGAACTTGAGCGAGAAAAAAAAGCGATATGTGAACGGCCCCTAAGAACTGCGGTCTTCTACAGTACTTCAAATATGCCGTGGAGAATCACAGAAAGTGACCGAATTCAAGAACATTGTTGCAGCATCTCTCAAGCAATGAATAAACACCGCTAACTTGGAGAATGCAGTGAAAACTCCTCTTCACGTCTGCCCTAGACCCTCGGCACAAACATCTCAGGTTTCTCGATGAAAACATGAGAGAAGTAAGAAAAAAAAAAAAATTTTTGAACATTATCAGAATATTTTCCTTGATGCGAGTGGTGCGGATGCAGCCGCTGTCACCAACGATGAAGAGGATGCAATGCCCACTCGTCGGAAAAGGCTGAGCCAGTTCTTCAGCGATGATTAAAGAGAGTCCAGCCGAGACGAGTGGGAACAGTTCTTGCTGGAGCCATGTATTCCACCAGATGAGGATCCCATTCAGTGGTGAAACGAAAACACGAAGCGCTTCACAAAACTTATTCGCTTAGCACACCGTTATTTGTGAGTCCCGCCAACGTCTGTGCCGTCAGAGCGCGTTTTCTCCATGGTCGGCCTTATTGTTAACAGACTAAGGAGCCGACTTTCCCCCGATCATGTTTACATGCCCGTATTTCTTAACAAGAACATGTAAAACAATAAAAAAAGCAAAAAAGACTTGCTGACAGTTTCAAAGTTTCAAAGTTAAGTGTAGGCTACGTTCTACAACAGCCTAATTGCTGCAGGCTGCTTTACGTTTTTTCTTTATTCACTTTTTTTTTTTTTTTTTGCTTTTAATCTGTACTTTTGTTTGTTTGCACGCATTGTTAAAGGTTTTCAGCTACAAAACACGATGTGTAATGTTCAAGCTTATTGTTTGTAAGCTTGTTCAAAATGACGGAAACAATAAATGTTGCTGAAAAATAACGTCTGTCTCATTAAACTTAATTTAAATAAACAAATATTCGAATATTCATTTTTTGTGAGCTCAAATATTCGAATATGATATTTGCGGAAAACGCCCATCCCTAATATACATACATGGGCCTTATATTTATTTACTGTTTAATAACAATAGCATGCATATGATCCTTTGTGCAAAGGTCTTCTTTAAATTAGACTGTAGCCTAAGACTATCTTACGTTTTAAAATGAACTCACTGTAAATGTTTGAATATTTTTTTAAAGACGTTACAATGTTATATCATAATGTTATTGTTGTTTTACTTCTTCCTTTTATCTGATTTTACAATTAGATTCAATCCGTCCCTTTGCACCACCTGGCGGTAGTTTCGCAAATGATTTTAACACGCGACTGAATTACAGTTGCCAGATGGTGGATCGGCACCTAGAAAGGACCTCTACAGCCCTGAAAGACAGCGGAGACCAGGACAACTAGAGCCCCAGATACAGATCCCCTGTAAAGACCTTGTCTCAGAGGACCACCAGGACAAGACCACAGGAAACAGATGATTCTTCTGCACAATCTGACTTTGCTGCAGCCTGGAATTGAACTACTGGTTTCATCTGGTCAGAGGAGAACTGGCCCCCCAACTGAGCTGGGTTTCTCCCAAGGTTTTTTTCTCCATTCTGTCACCGATGGAGTTTCGGTTCCTTGCCGCTGTCGCCTCTGGCTTGTTTAGTTGGGGGCACTTCATCTACAGCGATATCGTTGACTTGATTGCAAATAAATGCACAGACACTATTTAAACTGAACAGAGATGACATCACTGAATTCAATGATGAACTGCCTTTAACTATCATTTTGCATTATTGACACACTGTTTTCCTAATGAATGATTTTCAGTTGCTTTGACGCAATGTATTTTGTTTAAAGCGCTATATAAATAAAGGTGACTTGACTTGACATTCATAACAGAAGGACTCCATCATGCCCAGATCCAGCAGTGAGGGATTTCGTATCCGTTCCCCAGCCTGCATGGAGGAGCGGACGGGAAGGTTCCTAAACCTAATCACCCTCCGTCAAGAGAGGAGTGAGGTGGGTTGTTTGGCGCAAATATTTTGGACTATGGCAGTAGGACTGGGGTACAATGATGAGGCACTTAAAGACTTTTTTAATGCCTGCCTGGATGACCCTGTTCCTGAGTGGGAGATGAATGGGCTGGAGATCCTGGACTTTTGGGGGTTCACCAGGTACCAACACCATCGGTCTCAGTGGGATACCCCAACCACACCTGTCTCTCCAGACACAATGGCCGACTCTAGACCTGTGTCTCCAGACAGGATGGCCGCCAGTCCAGTGCCCTGGCACAAAAGGGTCGCCAACCCAGAGTCACAGCACAGGATGGCCGCCAGCCCAGCGCTACTGCACAAGGTGGCCGCCAGCCCAGCGCCACTGTACAAGATGGCCGCCGGCCCAACAGCACTGCACAAGATGGCCGCCGGCACATTGCCACTGCACCAGATGGCAGCCACAGGTGACCATCCAGTCGAGTCAGGTCCCCACTGACCTCATGAGTCAAGTCAAGTCACTCTTGATCTTCTTGAGCAACGTCAAGTCACCGATGATCTTCATGGGCAAAGTCAAGTCACCAATGATCTTCATGGGCAAAGTCAAGTCACCAATGATCTTCATGGGCAAAGTCAAGTCACCAATGATCTTCTTGAGCAAAGTCAAGTCACCAATGATCTTCATGAGCAAAGTCAAGTGACCAATGATATTCATGAGCAAAGTCAAGTCACCAATGGTCTTCCTGAACAAAGTCAAGCCACAGTTGATCTTCCTGAACGAAGTCAAGCCACAGTTAATCTTCCTGAACCCAGTCAAATCACCACGGATCTACCAGAGCCTCTTCACGTCTCAGCTGAATTTCCAGAGCCTCGTCACGTCTCAGCTGAACTTCCAGAGCCTCGTCATGTCTCAGCCAAACTTCCTGAGCACTCGTCCTATCCTGTCATGGCCATGGAGGCCATCCAGGAACTCACCGCCTGCCCTGTCATGGCCATGGAGACCATCTACCATCTCATCATGGCCACGGAGGCCACCCTTAACCTGTTCATGTTCTCTATTTCAGCCTTACCTGACCATACTTGCTCTACTGTGCCATCGATCCCACTGTGGCAGTCCTCTGCTCCACCCTGGTGAGCTTTTGTCTCATCCGCATGACTGTGGTGGTCCTCTGCTCTGTCCTGGGGGGCTTCTGTCTCATCTGCTCAGCTGTGGTGGTCCTCTGCGCTTCCCTGGTGAGCTTCGGTCTCATCTACTCAGCTGTGGTGGTCCTCTGTGCTGCCCTGGTGGGCTTCAGTCTCGACCACACGGAGGTGGTGGTCCTCTGCGCCGCCCTGGTGGGCTTCTGTCTCATCTGCTCGGCTGTGGTGGTCCTCTGCGCCGCCCTGGTGGGCTTCTGTCTCGACCACACGGAGGTGGTGGTCCTCTGCGCCGCCCTGGTGGGCTTCGGTCTTGTCCGCACGACTGTGGTGGTTCTCTGCTCCGCTCTGGTGGGCGTCAGTCCCGTCTGCTCGGCTGTGGTAGGCTCCAGTTCCGTCTGCACCATCCTGGTGGGCTCCAGTTCAACCTGCTCCACCCTGGATTTCTGCCCTGTCGGCTCTGTCCTGGGACCCTGAACTTTCTGTTCCCTCCTGGCCTCTTTGTTTTGTTGTTGTTGTCATTGTTGTTGTTTTGTTTTCACTTCCTGTCCCTGTTCTCTTCTATGAACCTGGTCCTCTGCCCCCCCCCCTTATCCTCCACCAGTCCACCTCCCTCCTGGTCTCTGTGTTCTTTGGTTTGTTTTTCTGTTCGGTGGAGCATCTGGTAGCTGCTCATTAGAGTGGGGGGGGGGGGGCGGTTGTGGGGTAATGTTACAGTGTCTGGTCTGTGTTTCCCTGGGTGTCCACTAATGGTCTCACTTCCACATAGTCACCCCACTGCAGGCACTACATTTCCCACATAGCCTTTGTCCCATTCATCACTGTTAATTGCACTCCTGCAATGTCCCCACTTTCATCTGTCCATATAAACCGGTTTGTTTCTATCTGTTTCATGGAGTCCTTGTTTCATGTCACCCTGCTTCTCGTGTTTCCTAGTGTTTTTCATGTTTCTTGTTTTTGAACTGCTTTTGTTGTTACTGACCTCTTGCCTGTTTTTGGATTTGATTTTTGGATTCCCCATTAAACACTGCTACTGGATCTCTCGTTTTGTGTGTGCATTCATAACACAGGTGTCCAGAGCCCCGAGGCTGCCTGCCTGTTGAATATAATGCCACTCTCCTGCCTCTGAAGGAACTCAGGCAGTTCAGCATGGACTGGGCGAGCACGTTGGTGAGATGCACCGTCATACTCTGCACGAGGGAGAGCTTGCTCTTTTCCCAACTGACCCGAAGTTCCAACTGGCTGAGGTGACAGAGCACCAGGTCCCTCTGATCATACAACTGCTCTGGCGACTGGTAGGGTTGGGTATTGATTGGGTTTTTTATGATACCGTTGCCATTTCAATACTTTTAAAATGATACCGGTGCCTGAGCAGTGCCAGAACCAATACTTACAATACAATAGTACAATTTACAATAGTAAAAAAAAAAAAAAAAAGAAGAGCCACAAAAAACTATGGATAACATTAAGGAACATTACAAAATATTTAAAATAAATCCATCGTTTTCACACACTCCTTGGATGCTCTCATTTTCCAAGTTTCCCTTACTTTAAGCCTAATAAATGTATTTCATGATCTGGGTCATTGTTTAATACAAAACCACACATAATGTTTCTACTGTATCTCTGTCAATCACTCTGATATTTAGTTGAAATGAGTGCTGTATGTCACTGTCTTTATTCAGTTATGTGAATGACTGTGTGGTCATTCTTTATAAAGTAGCAACAATGTTGTTTGTAAAGTACAGTACTGTGCAAAAGTCTTAGGCATTTACATTACATTTCCAAACATTCATTTTGCCAATAATTTTAATAATCATCCAGTGAGATTTTTGAATGCATCAATGCATTGAATGCTTTCAAAATCTTACTAGATGATTATTAAAATTAATGGCAAAATGAATGTTTGGAAATGTAAACTGATATTTTCTATGGACACACTACAGCAAAAGATATAAATAACTGGCCAAACACCATTTTTTGAGGTGAAAATACTAACGTGCCTAAGACTTTTGCACAGTAGTGTATGTATAAAGAACGTATAATTAAATTAAGTATATTTAAATAAGTGTAATTAAAGTATGCATCATACTGTATGTGTTAAGGGCTAGAATTTAATTGGAGGAAACATCTGCGGTGTAATGAGCGGTGAACGCAGTGGAAACTTTACAGTAGATGAGAAACCGATTGCTCCCTCGTAACCTTTTGTAAACTTTATGACCAAGAACTGCACAAATACAGTTATTCTAACAATCTATCGATAAACACACACCTTGTGTCCTCTGTTTCTGTTTGAGTCTGCTCGCGCTTCTCCACGCAGTCTGCGGACTGAAGAGCACACTGAAAGACGGGGAGGAGACCGGTCTACCGCTGTTTTCATGAAATTTAAGTTGACTGACTCTGAGGCGATCGCGAATTTGTGTACAGTTTATGGCTAATGCTATAGCCCCGCTTAAAAATCCTAGCAACGCCCTTGCTTCTTGTGTAGGCTACATTTCGGAGAACCAGGACAAATATTTCAATTGATCACTCAGGCATTTAAGAGGCACCGAAATCTGCGTTCTGATTCGTTTCGGTGCATACCAGAGTTCCACCGGGTTTCGGTACCCAACCCTAGTGACTGGGCCATGATGAGACAGTCGTCGACGATCATGATGCCCATTTCCTGTAACAGGGCGAGGGCGGCACTGTACTTCCATGCCTGACCCTAGAAAGCCAACGGTATGAATGGCCTGTGTCTAGGAAGGATTGAGAAATGAAGGTATACCTCCTTGACTGCTGCATCCTGTGGCTGGATGTAACTGATGATGTATCTGAGCTTGTGAAGGGCCTGATTCAAGACTTGCAGGTACAGAATTGGTCGAAGGCCAATGGATTGGTTTGCAGCAATCGACCTGGAGGACGCATACTTTCATGTCTCCATTCTTCCTTGACACAGACCGTTTCTTCGGTTTGCTTTCGAGGGGCAGGCATTTTAGTATGCCTGGTTCTCCCATTCGGGTTGGCCCTGTCTCCCCACATCTTTACGAAAGTCGCGGAGGGAGCGCTGGCTCCTCTCAGGGAACGAGGTGTCCGTATCCTCAACTATCTCGACGACTGTCTGATTCTAGCTCACTCATGAGCGTGGTTGTGCCAGCACAGGGATCTGGTGCTTAGACACCTCGCCTGGCTGGGCCTTCAGGTCAACTGGTAAAAGAGCAAACTCTCCCCTGTGCAGAGGATCTCTTTTCTCGGTATGGAAATAGACATAGTCTCAGTCGCCATGTTCGCGCGGCTTACGAATAAGCGCGCGCAGAAACTGCTGAATTGACTGAAACAATTCAACGGAAAGAGAGCGGTTCCACTGAAACTGTTTCAGAGGCTCCTGGGGCATATGGCATTCGCAGCGGCAGTCATATCGCTCGGGTTACTCCTTATGAGACCGCTTCAGCACTGGCTTTACGACCGATTCCTGAGATAGGCATGGCAGCTGGGCACGCTCCGAGTGACCGTCACTCCGGCCTGCCTACGAACCTTCACCTTGTGGAGTCAGAAGCATCTGAGGTCGCTTTGTGCCATTCACATTCCGGGCAGGCTCAATCGTGCAGCCGGCGAGCTCTCACGGCAGCAGTCTCGCCCTGGGGAATGGAGTCTCCACCCCCAGTCGGTTCAGCTGATTTGGGAACACTTCGGAGATGCTCAGGTAGACCTGTTTGCCTCTCCAGAAAATTCCCACTGCCAGTTGTTTTACTCCATGACCGAGGGCACCCTTGGCATGGGATGCTCTGGCACACATCTGGCCGCTGGGCCTGCGCAAGTATGCATTTCCCCCAATGAGCAAGGTCAGGGAGGACAAGGAGTAGGTCCTCATGGTTGCGCCTTTTTGGCACAGCCGGACCTGGTTCCCCGAACTTGTACTCTTTGCGACAGCCCCTCCCTGGCCAATTCCTCTGAGGAAAGACCTTCTTTCTCAGAGACGGGGCACCCTCTGGCACCCACGTCCCGAACTTTGGAACCTACATCTGTGGGTTCTGGATGGGTCATGGAAGGTTTAGGTACCTTGCCACCGCAGGTGGTAGCTACCATCACTTCAGCTAGAGCCGTGTCCACCAGACACGCCTATGCTTTGAAGTGGAACCTCTTCATCACTTGGTGTTCTTCACGGCATGAGGACCCCTGGAAATGCTCGATCGGGTCAGTGCTTTCCTTTCTTCAGGAGGGGTTGGAACGAAGGCTGTCTCCTTCCACCCTTAAGGTCTATGTGGCCACCTTTTCTGCTCACCATGACCCTGTTGAAGGTAAGTCTCTTGGGAAGCACGATCTGATCATCAGGTTCCTGAGAGGAGCAAGGAGGCTCAATCCACCTCGCCCTCAGCAAGTCCCCTCTTGGGACCTCTCAGTGGTTCTATCGGCACTGCAGAGGGCTCCCTACTAACCCTTGCTCTCAGTAGAGCTAAAGTTTCTATCTTTGAAAACTGCGCTCCTGACGGCTTTGGCTTTGGTGAAAAGGGCCGGCTAACTCTCACATTATCTTATGACCCCGGCCTGGGTACGTGCTCAAAGTTCCCAGCACTCCTTTTAGGGATCAGGTGGTGAGCTTGCAAGAGCTGCCCCTGGAGAAGGCAGACTCAGGCCTGGCGCTGCTCTGTTCAGTACGTGTGCTCCGCACTTACGTAGACAGGACTCAGTGCCTTAGGACCTCAGACCAGCTCTTTGTCTGTTACGGAGGCCAGCAGAAGGGAAAGGCTGTCTCCTAGCAGAGGTTATCAAACTGGATAATGGATGCTATTGTCCTGGCTTATCAGGCTCAAGACTTGCCATGCCCCCTAGGGGTGGGAGCTCACTCAACTAGGAGTGTAGCTTCCTCCTGGGCGCTGGCACATGGCACCTCGCTAACAGATCTCTGTAGAGCTGCGGGCTGGGCGAAACCTAACACATTTGCGAGATTTTATAATCTCAGTGTAGAGCCTGTGTCCTCCTGGGTACTCGCCCCTTCGGGCCAATAAGGACCTGCTCGGTGTCAATCTGCTTGCTGCGCCATTCCACTCCACGGACTGGATGCGTGCGCTGTTCCCCTCAGGTGAGTTCCTCAGTTCAGAACCCTGGGTTCCTCCAGCACTGTTGATGTCCAGCACTTGCGTACATACCCCTTCGGTCAGCCCTGTGTGGGACTAGGTGCCTCCATGTGTTGTGATTCCTCTTTCTGGGCAATCCCACGTCTGTATGTCTACATACAATAAGTCTCGTCGCAGCATGTATCTTTCCCTTGGCAAGCCTGTTGCCAGCTCTGTAATTGAAACTTCCACCCTGCGGGCTGAGTACCTCAGAGTTCATGTGTATAACCACCTTGGTGGATACTTGCCTTTTGTAAGTCCTCCTACGAGCAGGCAGCCTACTAGCATACGTCCAGCTAGAATATGCTACCCAGTGCATTCTGTGTATAGGCCCTCACTCGTGCTGGCCCCACAACAGGGTGCTATCACTCACACAGGTCTCTGGAAGACAGCCATGTGGCGCTTTGTAAGGGACCCCATACGTCAGTCTCTTTCTGACATAACGTAGAACATGACCGACTGAAAGGGAACATCTCGGTTACGTATGTAACCCTCATTCCCTGAAGGAGGGAACAGAGACGTTACATCCCCTTGCCACATCGCTGTTCCGCTGAACGGCCGGGTCACTGACTCGGCTCCTCAGCGAAGACTTGAATGCGAGTTGCTTGCTCTGCTTCTTATATACCCGCTCTGCGGGCCGGAGCTCGCGATGCAAATTCTGCAGACCAAGGTACTCGGCGTACCATTGGCTCGTTTTGTAAGCACTCTAAGGTGATTGGGCTCTCGGGCGAGATCCAATTCGTCAGTCTCTTTCTGACATAACGTCTCCGTTCCCTCCTTCAGGGAACGAGGGTTACATATGTAACCGAGATGTTCCTCTTAATATTTTTTAATTTTTTAACCATTTCTGTTAACTGATGGAGTCTGGGTTCCTTGCCACTGTTGCCTTGTGGCTTAGTTTAGTTCACTTTCAGTTAAATATCAACGCACTGACTGACGCCATCAGAAGAGAACAAATCTTGAACTGAATTAGCTGGATAATGAATTAAACTTGAAAACACTGTACTCTATTGCACTACTGTTTCCTGTATAGATGCTGTATTGAACAGCAGTCAAAATGGCAAACCCCCTCTCCACTGATCCAATCGTCATGTGCTTTATTTGTGATACAACAATGTTTGCAACTATACCTATTAAGGTATATACTGTATATATGAATGCATGCGTCAATGTTCAGTATTACCCATTGATGTCTTCATATTTTCAGGACAATGTGTAGGTTGACCTTGAATTGGTTTAGGTCTGCTTACCTGGGAATAAACTTACACAACCAGCACACTTGCTTCAAGGGACTTCACCTTTTTATTGGACTGGATAAAACAACAGGCAAGTAAGTATAATACCTAAAATATATATTTTTTTTGTGATTAGTAATGTGTCAGAACACTCAGATATTAAGATACTGTTAAATGAAAAAATGAAAAGTTGCGGTTCTAGGCCG
Source organism: Carassius carassius (assembly GCF_963082965.1). Lineage (NCBI taxonomy): Eukaryota > Metazoa > Chordata > Actinopteri > Cypriniformes > Cyprinidae > Carassius > Carassius carassius. Next base: position 12,599,923 of record NC_081777.1, on the reverse strand, counting down.
ATACGGCTGGGAACGGCACTCTCATTCCAGCTCATTAAGTAATATCACTGCGTTTGCTGCACCCATGGTACGGCAGCAAAGTTCCTTGATGATTATGCCAGAACGAGAGTGTAGTTCCCAGCCATATCATTTTCTATTGGTCTTAGTACACAATGTAACTACAGAAAAGTAGTTACAAAGTCAAAACTACAAAGTCAAGTTTTAAATAGGAAAAAACTCTTTGGTCATTTTTGAGCGATATACTTACGGTCTAATCAGATTCAATGATGTACGCTAAGCTAAAAGTGCTACCACCAGACCCGGAGATCGGCTGAATGGATTCGGAAACGGTAAAACTGTTTAACTCTAGGGGAGTTGAAAAATGAGCCTATTTTTTTAAAAAAGTGGAGTGTTCCTTTGGGGAACACGTGATCTAAAATTACACTGTCATCAGTGACATAAGTACCTATCACTACACAGGCCTAAGAAATTGCATATATTGCTAGAAATTGGGATTTCATATTTTAGCTACCCTAAGAGTCATTCTTTCCTCACTTACTTTCCTCCTGAGAATAGTTTTTTTCACTATATTTTGGATATTAATATCCACTGCAGAGTTGATAGTTCAGCCCATTTGACCGATGGATTAATTTGATAAGCTGTAAAACAGTGATTCTGTCAATATTATTGAAGAAAATTGACAACAGAGCTTAATATTAACACTTCTCTTATAAAATGTTGTTAATTCAAAAGTATTATACTTGTCAAAAACAGCACTATTTGTATATAGTTAAGGTTTGTGTGAGATACAAGGTATGCATGTAAGGCCCTGTCCTAAATTAAATTCAGGAGTGTGTCCAGGATGGCTGTAGAGTGTCCCTTTTGTGGTCACTTTTGTGCCCCTGATGCAGACTTTTGCTGAGTTAGAACTGATGCAGGCTCCACAGCACAGCCAATTTACAGCCAATGCCACTAAAGTGTAAACTCCTAAAGAGAGCAGCCCGAAAAATGGAGCGCAGCTGGAGGAAAACAAAACTAGAGGTATTTCGTATTGCTTGGCGGGAAAGTAACCTATCCTACAGAAAAGCATTAAAAACTGCTAGATCTGATTACTTTTCTTCTCTTTTAGAAGTAAACAAACATAACCCCAGGTATTTATTCAACAGTGGCTAAATTAACGAAAAATAAAGCATCAACAAGTGTTGACATTTCCCAACACAACAGCAGTAATGACTTTATGAACTACTTTACTTCTAAAATCAATACTATTAGAGATAAAATTGTAACCATTCAGCCGTCAGCTACAGTATCGCATCAGACAGTGCACTATAGACCCCCTGAGGAACAGTTCCACTCATTCTCTACTATAGGAGAGGAAGAATTGTATAAACTTGTTAAATCATCTAAACCAACAACATGTATGTTAGACCCTATACCATCTAAGCTCCTAAAAGAGGTGCTTCTAGAAGTCATAGATCCTCTTCTGACTATTATAAATTCCTCATTGTCATTAGGATATGTCTTCAAAACCTTCAAACTGGCTGTTATTAAGCCTCTCATCAAAAAACCACAACTTGACCCCAAAGAACTAGTTAATTATAGACCAATCTCGAATCTCCCTTTTCTGTCCAAGATACTAGAAAAGATGGTATTCTCGCAATTATATTCCTTCTTAGAGAAAAATGGTATATGTGAGGATTTCCAGTCAGGATTTAGACCGTATCATAGTACTGAGACTGCTCTCCTTAGAGTTACAAATGATCTGCTCTTATCATCTGATCGTGGGTGTATCTCTCTATTAGTTTTATTGGATCTTAGTGCTGCGTTTGACACAATTGACCACAACATTCTTTTGCATAGACTTGAACACTTTGTTGGCAATAATGGAAGTGCATTAGCATGGTTTAAATCGTACTTATATAACCGCCATCAGTTCGTAGCAGTGAATGAATATGTATCATATTGATCACAAGTGCAGTATGGAGTACCTCAAGGCTCAGTACTAGGGCCGCTACTCTTCACGCTTTATATGTTACCCTTGGGAGATCTCATCAGGGAACATGGTGTTAGGTGTTATGCTGATGATACTCAGCTCTATATTTATTCGCAGCCCGGTGAAACACACCAATTTGAAAAACTAATGGAATGCATAGTCGATATAAAAAACTGGATGACGAGTAATTTCTTACTGCTAAATTCTGAAAAAACAGAGGTGTTAGTTATTGGACCTAAAAACTCTGCTTGTAATAACCTAGAACACTGTCTAAGACTTGATGGTTGCTCTGTCAATTCTTCGTCATCAGTTAGGAACCTAGGTGTGCTATTTGATTGCAATCTTTCCTTAGAAAGCCACGTTTCTAGCATTTGTAAAACTGCATTTTTCCATCTCAAAAATATATCTAAATTACGGCCTATGCTCTCAATGTCAAATGCAGAAATGTTAATCCATGCATTTATGACTTCAAGGTTAGATTATTGTAATGCTTTATTGGGTGGTTGTTCTGCACGCTTAGTAAACAAACTACAGCTAGTCCAAAATGCAGCAGCAAGAGTTCTTACTAGAACCAGGAAGTATGACCATATTAGCCCGGTCCTGTCAACACTGCACTGGCTCCCTATCAAACATCGTATAGATTTTAAAATATTGCTTATTACTTATAAAGCCCTGAATGGTTTAGCACCTCAGTATTTAAATGAGCTCCTTTTACATTATAATCCTCTACGTCCGCTACGTTCTCAAAACTCAGGCAATTTGATAATACCTAGAATATCAAAATCAACTGCCGGCGGCAGATCCTTTTCCTATTTGGCGCCTAAACTCTGGAATAACCTACCTAACATTGTTCGGTAGGCAGACACACTCTTGCAGTTTAAATCTAGATTAAAGACCCATCTCTTTAACCTGGCTTACACATAACATACTAATATGCTTACAGTATAAATAAAGGTGACCTGACTTGACTTGAGAAATGAAAGGGTGTAGGGCACCCTTTGTGACATGGCCTAAATGAGATTGTGTCCTAATTACTTACATGCAACAGGAGTCGGGCCTCCATGGCCTCCTTACAGGTGATGAAATATGGCTTCATTAGCAATATATCCTGACGTAATTTCTGAAGTACAAGAATGATAAGAAATATAATTAGCTTACTATTGGATGCTGTTTCAGCAAATGTTCATAATGACCCGCTTTACAAATAATAATACAAGATTTTCATTGTCACAATTAAAAAACTTACTCTGATTTCCACCAGCTCCTCCACAAAGTTAAAGAGAAGAGGGTTGATTTCCTTCAGTTTGAGCACAGGCCTGGTTATCATCAAAGCAAGATAGCGCATTGATGTACGACACACCTGAACACATCAATACACACACCACAATCAAAGTAATAAGTCACCTTCAAACTGAAAAATATTCATATGTAACATTTTAGTTTAAGGGACAATTCTCACTATTAACTAATTGATATATATGTGGAATATTACATGATTAGCCATGCGATATGAATGTATATCAGCACAACTTTAATTCAGCCGTAGTCAATCATACCATGCCGATATACAGCCATATAGCACGGCTACTCATGTGATATTACTCATTCATATCAAGTATGATAACTTGGATCTGATACAGCATTCATTCTTCAATTCAATCTTATATTCACAGTAAATGATCATTTTAAATGTCTGCTGGGGAAAGCAATATCTTTGTCACACTATCCTTTCATCTGTTAAGGATGACAGTGCTGCTCAGTGAATTTGTTGGCTGAGTCTTATTGGTGTTACTGAAAGTAAAAATAACTTCCTTGTTTACAACTCTGTTTCAGTCTTTTCAATATTCATCAGTATTTACTGGCCATCTAACTGTGGAACAATGGAGTTTCGATATCACTTGAAAATCATACTCCTATAAGCCAATTAGATATGAGGACCAGAAAGGACTGTTAGATCCAAAAAAAATAAATAAAATAAAACAGTTTAGTGGCATATTACAGGTAATAATGTAAATAAGGGATGCACCAAAAACAAGCAGCCAGGGACCGGAATCAGCCGATTTTCTTCATTTTTGAATTAAACAGTCTGTGTAAACACATCAAATGGCACTTCAGGTTATTGCACATTTTTATTGCACAATGTGTGGAACATTTAACTGTTCACGAGGTGTATTGCCTGGGGGAAGAAACTGGTCTTATATCAGGCTGTCCTGGTATTTGTGGCTCTGAAGTGGTGGCCAGATGGCAAAAGTTAAAAAGGGGATAACTTGGATGTACGCCTTTTCCTCACTCTGGATGTATACAGTTCTTGAAGGGAGCACCAATAATCCTTTCAGCAGTCTGAACCATTCTCTGTTGTCTTCTGAAGTCTGATTTTGTAGCTGAACCAAACCAGACAGTTACTGAAGTGCACAGGACAGACTCAATGATGGCCGAGTACAACTGTTTCAGCAGCTCCTGTGGCAGGCTAAACTTCCTCAGCTGGCAAAGGAAGAACAACTTTTGTTGGGCCTTTTTAACAGTGCAGTCGATGTGAGTGTCCCACTTCAGGTCCTGAGAGATGGTGGTTCTCAGGAATCTGAATTACTCCACTGCTGCCACAGTGATGTCTATGATGGTAAGTGGGGAGAGTGCAGGGGGGTTTCTCTTGAAGTATACTATTTAAATCGAACTGAGCTGAATGATGACATCACTGAATTCTATGATGAACTGCCTTTAACTCCCTGTGGATTTTATTCACGCATATACTTTCACTTACTTTTGATCGTACAGATAAGAGCAATACATCAATATAATCTGTAAAGGGTCTACTTTTTTGTATACAGACATAATAACAACAAGACTTTGTGCATTTATGAAATGAAGATAACAAACAAGGTGAGCTGTCTGCAGCCTTTGTCTACGGTGAACTATCTCAGTGAATACTCAACGAAGATACATGAGAGATATATCTATAGAAAGCTTGACATGTCTACTTTTAAACTAAACAAGTGCTACCAAAAAGAAATATTCTGTGATAAAGTAATCCATATGAAAACAACGTGATGTCCAGATTTTCATGTCTCCCTTCATTATATCTAATGCGCCCACGGGCTGAACTCGCTATTGAGATTGTAATGTTTCAATGAAGAGCGCGGCTTGTAAACGCCCATACAGAAAACAAAGCAGCGAGACTGTTCTTCAAGTTTTTATTTTACTGTTTGCTTCGTGATGAGAGGAATAAGACATAATTCACCCCAAGAAGATGCGATGAGGATTACCTCAGGATTTGCGTTTGGGATTTCCTCAGAAAAAACAATGAAGCACTTTATTCAGCAGAGATCATAAACATGAGTAAGTCTCTTTTTATTTATTTATATACTTGTATTAGGTTTCACATAACGTGTAAACATTTTACAAGTTAGACTTTTTCCAAACTATAATTCCTAACTAAATGTATAATCAAGTGAAACATTATGAAGTTTTAATAACAATAATATACACCATACCATACAAAAGCTTGATGTAAATAATATAAATGTAACAAATAAATGTAAATGTAACAAACAATGCTTTTCTTTCAATTTATCCACAAAAAAACCTGAAAAAATATTCACAGCTCTTTTCCACATTAATAATAATAATGATACTAATAACAATATAATTTGTTTTTTTTAGATAATCATTGTGTGACTGGAGCAATGATGTTAAAAATTCAGCTTTAAAAGTAAGCTTTGGTCCTAATAAACTGTTTAAACAAAGGAATTAATGTATAATTATTAATGTAACGATTGTTTTAATATTATTAGTATTACAAAGGCAAACATTACAATACTTTCTTGTTTGCCGTCAGCATTAAGCTAATACACATTTATATCATTTAAACAAATCTTTGAATGGCTAATGAACATTTAATATCACAAACCATGCAAACAAGTCAAATCTAGATGTGAGATCTTGTCAAGTGTGCATTTTTACCCAGCATGATTGCCTGTTCTGTTTGACGGCCGGTCCGTGTGAATTGAATGCTTTAAACTCATGATTTCAAATTATGCTGCGTTTTATGCATTTGCCCACTGTTATGTCCATGTCATTTTCTCTGCCTGCTGTATGTAAAATGAGTGCTACCCTGGGTTTATCTGAAAAATATGATTCGCAATGCACACAAACTTACCAGAATACTGAGTGCCCCGTTGGCTACAGTGTTTACTTCCTTTATAATTATATTTTTATTAAATATTTATTTATTTGTGAAAAATACTTTATCATCTTAAGTATACAGTAAGTATGTTTATTTTACACATTTATTTTTTCAATCCATTGTCAAATGTTTTCAAATTTCTTAAATATGAATAAAAATATGATCCAGTCTGGATCCCGTGGCAGCTGTGATCCACCATGGAGGCAACTGTTGCTTCACCAAGTACTACATTACATTTACATTTATTCATTTAGCAGACGCTTTTATCCAAAGCGACTTACAGATGAGGACAGTGGAAGCAATCAAAAACAACAAAAAGAGCAATGATATATAAGTGCTATAACAAGTCTCAGTTAGGTTAACACAGTACACCTAGCATGGGATTTTAAATAATATAATATAAAGAAAACAGATAGAATAAAAAAGAATAGAGCAAGCTAGTGTTAGAGGTCTTTACACACACACACACACACACACACACACACACACACACATACAATTGCATAATTAATGAAAAGAAAATAGAATATAAAAAGATTAGAAAGGTAGTTAGATTTTTTTAAAGAATATAATTAGAATAGTGAGTGTTAAAGTTAGAGGGTCAAATAAAGATGGAAGAGATGTGTTTTAAGCTGATTCTTGAAGATGGCTAAGGACTCAGCTGTCCGGATTGAGTTTGGGAGGTCATTCCACCAGGAGGGAACATTTAATTTAAAAGTCCGTAAAAGTGACTTTGTGCTTCTTTGGGATGGCACAATCAAGCGACGTAAGTCTGAAGTAACAAATTTAGGTAAATGGGTGCAGAGCCAGTGTTAGTTTTGTAGGCAAACATCAATGCCTTGAATTTTATACGAGCAGCTATTGGAAGCCAGTGCAAATTGATAAACAGAGGTGTGACATGTATTCTTTTTGGCTCATTAAAAATGAATCTTGCTGCTGCGTTCTGAATTAATTGTAAAGGTTCACTCCTAAAAGAACTCAATGATGAACCTTGAGCATTTTCTAATGCATCAAGACTCTTGTTCAGCAACAAAGCCAATCCAAGTAACCGTTTACAACTATTTGGATGCATGTTTATGTAAAATGACTGTTAAAATGAGAGAGAAGAGGAGGAAGAAACATGATCATAATAATAAAAAAGGAACAAAACAAAGAATATTATTAAAAAGTAATAAAAAAAATAAAGTAAAAACAAAAATAATACTAGAATAAAGAACTAAAATGGGAGGTAACTAGAATGGCGAGAATGACAATAATGACTAAAGAAGCAGAAGGGAAATAAGAAAATAATACTAATTGAAATGCATGGATTTAAAGAGAGAGAGAAGTTGACCTAGCTAATAATGCCCACAAAGTGGAGTGGGTGAGCCCAGAAAAGGTGAGATCAGGAGGGTGGAGGTGGAGCCTGCCCTCTAGCGTTAGTCTAAGGTACTGGGCCTTAAACCCAATCGTACTTAAAACTGAAAATGTTTAGTGTGAGATTACTCTCGTTATAATGGACAATAAAAAAAAAAAAAAAAAAAAAAAAAAAAAAAATATATATATATATATATATATATATACACGTTTTATATATTTAATCATCTGTAATATATCTGTTTGTTTGTTCTTTGTTGAACATCAATTAAATTACTACCCCTAAATGTATTTGGAAGGTTTTTTTTTTTTTTTTTGCTTGTTCGTAGAACAGACACAATCCAGGGTTTCCCACACATTGATTTATTTGTGGCGGGCCGCCACAATATCAAAACTGACCGCCACAAATAGATTTTCCAAATGGCTTTGACTTCATTGAATAAACATGAGAACTGCACGGGTGATTTTACATCTGTATTTCAGGAGGAAACCTGAATTTATTTATAGAAAATGCATTTAGAAAATTTTCATTTTCATTTCATCTTGCATTTAATGCTTTATAAGACAGCGTTTGTGAGCTCAGCGCTGCTTTACATCTCTCCCACTCTTAGCTGCCTCCTGCTGGCAGAAAATAAATTGGCATACAGTACATATGAATATTTGGGCGGGGGAATGCTGCCACAAATAGTGTGTAAGGCTGTGGGAAACACTGCAGTCTCTATAGTATAATGTCTGAGTGAAAGAGTCTCTAATGTTGAGAATTAACTGACTTCTGTGACATGAGGTAGCTAGCAGATGGTCAATTTAGCCAGTCTGTCTGCTTCTTGACATGGGCCCAAGTTACGCCTGTTTCACACATACTCCGTCTGCAGTGCATATGCGTTGCATATTTTTTTACGCACCCATGTTAACGGATTCCAGTGATCACACTGTACGCGGTTGTGGTCCGTCAGTACGTTCCAGGAGCGGTGCGTCTGCAGCAGTGCCGCCATCGTTTACATACCGAGTCTATTTTTGCTGTGCTGCACGTGCTGAATTAAAGTGATAGCGCATTGTTCATGGTAAAAATGAACATGGATTGACACAGAAATGCAGTCATTTCACAATAAATATGTACTAACTAAAGCCTACTGTGTTTCACATGCAACACATGGGTTTTTGGCTAGGTTTAAAACAAGAAAAAGAGCACCTTTAGATAAACAAGGTAACTTAATATATGTTTTATGGAAGCAGAAAATATGGTTTTATGGAAGCAGAAAAACAAAGTTCATTAAGACCCGTGGGATTGCTTGTAATAAAGATTTAAATGCAAAAGGCACAAGAGTTGACTGTTTCTGTCAGTGGTGTTTCAATTTTAAATATTGGCGATATCCTAACAAAAAAAGTAGGCTACTGTTAAGTTAAAATGTGTTGCCGCTTACTTGAGCACTTTATTATACAAACCTAGAAGTAAAACCTAGAATAAAGTTCTGGGTAAAAAATTGCCCCTCAGAAAGTCCCTACTAGTGAGGTAGTACTTTTCCAAAGGTCCAGAACTTTTGGGGGTGGACTTGGGCACTAAACATGCTGATTGGTTGAGTTCAGAATCAGAATCAGAAAGAGCTTTGTTGCCAAGTATGATTGCGCATACAAGGAATTTGTTTTAGTGACATAAGCTTCCAGTACACAGAGACAACAAGAAACAGAAAAAAAATAAAATAAAAAAAATTTGGCAAATAAATAAGTGTATAAACAATTGTGCTATAAATGATAATGGAATAGGATTAAGATGCAGGGATGTACAGTCATGGCAAAAGTTTTGAGAATTACATAAATATTGGAAATTGGAAAAGTTGCTGCTTAAGTTTTTATAATAGCAATTTGCATATACTCCAGAATGTTATGAAGAGTGATCAGATGAATTGCATAGTCCTTCTTTGCCATGAAAATTAACTTAATCCCAAAAAAACCTTTCCACTGCATTTCATTGCTGTCATTAAAGGACCTGCTGAGATCATTTCAGTAATCGTCTTGTTAACTCAGGTGAGAATGTTGACGAGCACAAGGCTGGAGATCATTATGTCAGGCTGATTGGGTTAGAATGGCAGACTTGACATGTTAAAAGGAGGGTGATGCTTGAAATCATTGTTTTTCCATTGTTAACCATGGTGACCTGCAAAGAAACGCGTGCAGCCATCATTGCGTTGCATAAAAATGGCTTCACAGACAAGGATATTGTGGCTACTAAGATTGCACCTAAATCAACAATTTATAGGATCATCAAGAACTTCAAGGAAAGAGGTTCAATTCTTGTAAAGAAGGCTTCAGGGCATCCAAGAAAGTCCAGCAAGCGCCAGGATCGATTCCTAAATGGGATTCAGCTGCGGGATCGGAGTGCCACCAGTGCAGAGCTTGCTCAGGAATGGCAGCAGGCAGGTGTGAGCGCATCTGCACGCACAGTGAGGCGAAGACTTCTGGAAGATGGCCTGGTGTCAAGAAGGGCAGCAAAGAAGCCACTTCTCTCCAAAAAAAACCATCAGGGACAGATTGATCTTCTGCAGAAAGTAAAATAAAATAAAAAAAATTTGGCAAATAAATAAGTGTATAAACAATTGTGCTATAAATGATAATGGAATAGGATTGAGTAAGATGCAGGGATGTACAGTCATGGCAAAAGTTTTGAGAATTACATAAATATTGGAAATTGGAAAAGTTGCTGCTTAAGTTTTTATAATAGCAATTTGCATATACACCAGAATGTTATGAAGAGTGATCAGATGAATTGCATAGTCCTTCTTTGCCATGAAAATTAACTTAATCCCAAAAAAACCTTTCCACTGCATTTCATTGCTGTCATTAAAGGACCTGCTGAGATCATTTCAGTAATCGTCTTGTTAACTCAGGTGAGAATGTTGACGAGCACAAGGCTGGAGATCATTATGTCAGGCTGATTGGGTTAGAATGGCAGACTTGACATGTTAAAAGGAGGGTGATGCTTGAAATCATTATTTTTCCATTGTTAACCATGGTGACCTGCAAAGAAACGCGTGCAGCCATCATTGTGTTGCATAAAAATGGCTTCACAGACAAGGATATTGTGGCTACTAAGATTGCACCTAAATCAACAATTTATAGGATCATCAAGAACTTCAAGGAAAGAGGTTCAATTCTTGTAAAGAAGGCTTCAGGGCATCCAAGAAAGTCCAGCAAGCGCCAGGATCGATTCCTAAATGGGATTCAGCTGCGGGATCGGAGTGCCACCAGTGCAGAGCTTGCTCAGGAATGGCAGCAGGCAGGTGTGAGCGCATCTGCATGCACAGTGAGGCGAAGACTTCTGTAAGATGGCCTGGTGTCAAGAAGGGCAGCAAAGAAGCCACTTCTCTCCAAAAAAAAACATCAGGGACAGATTGATCTTCTGCAGAAAGTATAGTGAATGGACTGCTGAGGACTGGGGCAAAGTCATATTCTCCGATGAAGCCCCTTTCCGATTGTTTGGGGCATCTGGAAAAAGGCTTGTCCGGAGAAGAAAAGGTGAGCGCTACCATCAGTCCTGTGTCATGCCAACAGTAAAGCATCCTGACACCATTCATGTGTGGGGTTGCTTCTCATCCTAGGGAGTGGGCTCACTCACAATTCTGCCCAAAAACACAGCCATGAATGGTACCAAAACACCCTCCAACAGCAACTTCTTCCAACAATCCAACAACAGTTTGGTGAAGAACAATGCATTTTCCAGCACGATGGAGCACCGTGCCATAAGGCAAAAGTGATAACTAAGTGGCTCGGGGACCAGAATGTTGAAATTTTGGGTCCATGGCCTGGAAACTCCCCAGATCTTAATCCCATTGAGAACTTGTGCTCAATCCTCAAGAGGTGGGTGGACAAACAAAAACCCACTAATTCTGACAAACTCCAAGAAGTGATTATGAAAGAATGGGTTGCTATCAGTCAGGATTTGGCCCAGAAGTTGATTGAGAGCATGCCCAGTCGAATTGCAGAGGTCCTGAAAAAGAAGGGCCAACACTGCAAATACTGACTCTTTGCATAAATGTCATGTAATTGTTGATAAAAGCCTTTGAAACGTATGAAGTGCTTGTAATTATATTTCAGTACATCACAGAAACAACTGAAACAAAGATCTAAAAGCAGTTTAGCAGCAAACTTTTTGAAAACTAATATGTAATTCTCAAAACCTTTGGCCACGACTGTACTAGGATGGAGGGGTAACAAATAAATAAAAATGTATTCACAATATATTCACGCAGCATTGTGATTTCAACCACCATTTATTCGGATAATTTTCAAAATATTACTGTTATTGTGTCATGAAATTTAATTTTAAAAGTATTTCAGGCGAGAATGTAGTTTATTTATAAAGACAGCACCTTTTTAAAAATGTGTTTCGCCGATTTCGGAGACGATCAGCTCCACGCGATCAGCGGGAGCTCAGTGCTCATGTTTACCGATTAATCTATTAATATGTTAAAATGAAAATAAAAAAGAGGCATTACTGTTTTTATATAATATTTAGTTTCACTGTAAGGTACTGTAGGCTATATAGACCTACAAATTTGCCTTAACTACATTTCTGTGGCTATTAATATGTTTAAATGAAAACAAAAGCAGGCAGTGGTGTTTGATATCATATATCTAGTCTAATTGTAAATATCCAATGAGGAAAATTGCAGTAGCAAAGGCGAGCTGACTGATGTTATCAAGTACGCTGCTGTTTGCAGAATTACCGGACTTGGGTCATCCCATCTGTGTGAGATCACACTCCTAAATCAAACTCGCAAAGTCCGAACTACCAAGGATGCAAGTGTGAAATTTGCGTACTTTGTATTGAGAAACACGGGCAGACCTACGTCACCAGACTATTTGCCTAATCTTCACAGTACTTTTGATCGCGGTGGAAACGCAGAAATTAACTGGACTGAGGGGAGAAAAGTTCCTGTGAAAAAAAGTTCCTGGTACAATTGTTCTGGGTAATTTTAGTGGAAACAAGGCAGATGTGCCACATGACGTGTGAACATGGTAGAGGAAGCTGGTGCAATGTGGTTGCCGCTTCTCTATCAGTGTGTTAAACTTGATTGTTTTTTGTTTGAATATGTTTTTGGACTGACTGTATATCGAGTGGTGACTTTTGCTGCCTCTAAGCTTGGAATTTGGCATTTTCCTGCTGCGAATATTAGATGTAAGGTACACGGCAACAAAATGCAGTTAGCATCTAACCAGAAGTGCAATACGCAGTAAGTACAGAATATACAAGGTCTACAATATGTACAATAACTATACAGATAATGATTATGGACATAATTTACAGATTTTAAATACTACCAGCATGTATACAGATGGATTATGTAACAGTGTATGTACACCATAGGCAGAACTATAAACATATGAACATCATTAACACTACTGCAATGGAAATTGCATAGAAAATATTTCAGTGTGCAAATGGATTACTCAGTGTTTCTGGATGAACAGACAGTAGTGCAAGCAATAACAAGTTTACTGTTTTTTGCTGGTTGTAAATAAATAAATGAATCGGTCAGATGTGCGTAGTGATGAGGAAGGGTGAGAGGTCTGTGTGTATGGTGTGGGGGGGTGTTGATGGGTGTCAGAGGGCAGAGTTCAGCAAGGAGACAGCTGTAGGGAAAAAGCTGTTCCTGTAACACCGACTATTGCAGCAAGTCTAGTTCATTCCAAATGAATGGGTATTACTGACCAGTATGACCCAATTATTTGGGAGGAATGTTTTTTCCAGTGATGCAAATGATCTCAAATCACAGGGGCAGTTTACAAAGTCTATTACATTTAACATGGACCAGCAAGTACCAGATTCACTTGAAGGTGTACACATTTATAATATTTTTTTTCTTGTTTTAGTCATGCTGCAGCATCAATGAATATGTGCAGGAAAAAGAGGGTAAACAACCATACATCCTTGCAGTTGGCCAAACCAAGAAGACGATTGATACCTTCTATATCGCCGTTGACAAACAGCTCATCCTCTGCCAAGCCACCAGCTCATTGGGTGCTTTTGATGAACTGTTTAAATCCCACTACGTGTTCAACTTGTCTCATGATGAGTCCCTGGTCAATTTCTACACTTTTCTGCAGACAACTGTCTACAACATTGATGTTACCATAACAGATGAGTCTCCAGGAGTTTGTGAGTTGCGGGCAAAATTTTTAATGACATATGAAATATGTTTAAATGTTTCATTTGTCAAGCAGTGCATGCTACCAGCCAAGGCCTAATAACTCATTTGCGAATCAGCCACGGTTTCTATCCAGGCACCAAGTTTAAGTTAGTTTGTGCACAAGATCATTGTAGGTGACAGTTTTCAAAATTTTCAGGTTTAAAAAAAACATTTACTTAGTGTACATGATAAGGGTTATTGTCAAAGTGGTGATGCAGAAACCAGTCATTTCAGGCTGATTTTCACAGTTTACAAATTAGTACAGAAGTTGCAGGAACAAGTGTTGTGCAGAGCCCTGATGCTGGGTATTTTGACATCAATGGATCTGGTCAAAGTATCACAGAAAACACAAAAGATAACTGTGCTACAATTATTGGCAAACTCCATAGTAGTGGTATGCCAAATAGTGTAGTTTCATCAATTGTTAGTGATTTGGAAGAACTTTCTGGTGGACTGCATTCCCAAGTTAAGCATGAAATACTGTCCACTGTGCCAAAAGATAACCATGTAAGATCTACATTGGAAAAGGCTTTTGAGAATTTTGAAAACCATTTGTGAGTTTTAATACTGAAACTAAAAGAATGAAGTATTTCAACCAGAAATGGGGGATTGTGGAGAAAAATGTAGGAGTTTGATTTGATACAAGGCAAAATATAAAATACAGTTACTTATGATCAGGTTCCAGGAAAGACACTTTTGTTTACATTCCAATTTTTGAAACCATTATATTTATCTGCCACAATTCTTTTATTTGTGTCATTTGTTGTCATTTATGTCAACTACTTGCAAAAGCATGTGTATCAAAAGACAAATATGAAGACTTTTGTGATGGAAGTTATTTTAAATCACATCCATTGTTCTCAAAAACAAAGCCTTCTTTACAAATTCAGCTTTACTATGATGACTTTGAGACTGCTAACCCACTGGGTTCAAAACGTGGTGTTCACAAAGTTGGTGCTCTCTAATTTGTCCTCCGAAATCTGCCTCTAAAGTTAATCTCTGTATTGATGAACATTCATTTGGTTGCATTGTTTCATGCGGAAGATGTGAAAAAATATGGCTTTGATTCTATTTTTTAGACTGATTGATGATATCAAAATATTAGAGAATCATGGCAATGATTTGCCTTTCTCATCTGAAAAGGTCTATATGGCACTATATGTCAGATAACTGGGGACAACTTGGGGATGCATGGAATAATGGGTTTGCAGAGTCTTTCAGTGGATGTCATTTCTGTCATTTGTGTTTGATTGAAAAAGTTGATTCTCAGAATGTTTACAAAGAGGATGACCCAAAGATAATCTTGCGTGGAAAAGAGCTTTTTGAAATGCACTGCAGTGAGTTGCAGTCAGATCCACAAAAGCTGTGTGTGTTTGGTCTAAAGAAGAATTCAACTCTTAACAGCCTACAGTACTTTCATGTTTGCTACAACTTTTCTTTGGACATAATGCATGACATACTTGAAGGGGTGGCTCAGCATGAGATAAAGTTACTGTTTGAATATCTCTCTGAAAATGTTTAGTTAAAACCTGGTCATTAGTCACAAATATATGCTTTTGACTATGGCTACTTGGAGCGCAAAAATCGGCCGACAAGGGTCAACTTGGACAGTATAGGCAATAATATAGGACTCAACTCTATTCAGACTCTTTGTCTGGTAAGAAACATTCCATTGATTTTTGGTGACATTGTGCCAGAAGGAATCCAGAACTGGACTTTGCTGTTGCTCTTACTGCAGATAATTAACATCATATTTTCTCAATCTGTTACACTAGGCATGACTGCATTTGAAGCATTTAATCATGGAACATCATGACTTGTTCAAAAACTTGTTCAACATCATTTTATGTTACATTACCCGTCTTGTATAAAAATAATTGGACCGTTAATACATATGTGGAGTATGAGATTTGAGGCAAAACACAGGGTTTTCAAAAGCACAAGTAAAAAAAACAAACATAAAAAGACGTAGCAAAAGACATCTTCTCTACTAACTTGGTAAAGATCAGTGGGGTAGATAACAGAGCCGGGTTAGTGATTTGCAGTGGCACATAACAGGAAATGCCTGTTTTACAGTATTTAAAAAAAATGCTTTTAGTCAACAGTATGATCTACTTCATAGTGAACAAGCTTATGGTTGACCAATTCAGTGAGCACTTTCATGCCTACAACGTGTTTGAAAATGATGAAAAAGATGTGATAAAAGCAGACTGTCTTCAAATTTACAAGCCTAAATACTCTTAAATGTGTTAAGAAACAACACTCTGAGTGTTACATTTTTAACACTATTATGAAGTTAAAATATTAACACTATCCAAAGTGTTAATTTAACTCTGAACTGGTGTTGATTATATAAACTCTGGGAAAGTGTTGAATTTAATACTATGGGAGTTGAAATAACACTGATGTTTTTGCTGTGTAAAGGGACAGTATTCACAAGCAGGACCAAAAACTTGTGTAATTTGTGCACAAAAGTTGTATTAATTAAAACACTAACACACATAACTAGACTAAAACAGACAAACAAATATACATACTCTTACATGTACATGCAAAGGGGAGCTAAAGTGGATGAATGAAGCCATTAGATAAACCAGAGAATGCAGTTATGGAAAATAAGTCAGAACCACCCGAGTTAAAAACCATCAGTACCGTTTTACAATGAAGTCTACTATTTATACTTAGAACAGTGATATGTTGCATAAGTATTAACATATAATATAAAATCTCAATTAGATCCCAAGACTAATTCATAGAGACCAAAAATGGTATAGGTAATGTTACATGAACGAGTGGTTCTATCATAAGCATGCATAAAACAGTATACCTTACACAATACAAAAGACAATATACAAGAACAGTAATGATATACACAATGACCTGAGGATATGTGATAGGAAGTTCGAAGAAAGGTTTATCTGTGGATGAGAATCCAGTTATATGGCATTGTGTGTCTTTCCTATGCGTAAATGAATTGAGAGTTGTTCTGCACGCATTCCTTTGGGCAATAAACCCAGTGTTATCAGCATTGGTTGCCATGGAACCAGAGGCCTGTTCTGCCTTTCTGAGGTGTTCGATGCATTTCAGGGGAAGGGTCCATAGTCCCTCATAATTTGCTTGTTGTTTGGGTGAGGGGGTGTTAAGGATTATTTGTTAAATATAACAAATAGTTGTGTCTGATTGGCCCAAATGTAACAGCTGAAAATTAATCTACAGAGTACATAATCAGCAGAGTAAAGTTTCGCTCTGGCTGATAAACACCTTTGAACTTCTGTTGATCCATGGCAGTTATATCATAGGTAGGTGTGCACAGTGTCTCTGCCCTCTTTGACCTGAAATCCATCGAGGTCAGACATCCAGTGATAAAACACCGGAGAGCTGCCTAATTAGGGCTCAAGCCTGTAGGGCGAGAGCCCTATTGTTAGGGCCCGAGTCAATGGGCGCAGGGCCCTCTTGTTCCCCTAAGGATTTTTCTTCTTCTTCTTCTTATTTTTATTATTTATGAACCTTCCGGGGGGTTTGGGGGGCCTTAACATACTCAAAAACTCTTGAAAATTGGCACACACATTGGAACCTGCGGCCATCAGGACGCCGCAGAGGCTGGGACCCGGGCGTGGCACAGGGGCTCTACAGCGCCCCCTGGAACACAGTCAGAAATCTTGAACCATAGCTCACAAATACTTGCATGGATTTAAATGAAACTCAGTACACTTATAAACTTCAGTCAACAACTTTTGCACTCTATGTCATAGGCTCCGCCCAACAGAAAGTCAGCTATTCAGGGCTGTTTAAAAAAAGCATGCTCTGGAATTTGAAATACTCCTCTGAGGACTTTCAACCGTTTGCCTTGAAACTCGGTGAACATGATCTCAAGACATTGGGGATGAAAAATTGATTTTTGATATCTCGAACGGTTTGCCCGTGGCGTGGCGTTGAAATTAGGGCAAAAAATTTGAAACAGGAAATGTCTAATAACATCCACATACATTGACTGACTTTCATCAAACTTCATCGGATTGTTCATTGTATTATGTCTCTCGCATATATATAACTATTAGGGGTCTTAGTTATAGCGCCACCAACTGGAAGCAGGAAGTGTGTCATTTTCAAAATGTTTTGAATTCATCATCTTATTTTTACTAAATTTGCTTCAAACTTGCCTATCTGAAATCACCGCCTCCGATCAGCACGTACAGTGTCACGAGCTCAAAACAAACTAATTTATTCTGGTTTAATAGCTTTTTAAAATAAAATATTACCACGAATGCACACAATCCACCCATTATAACACAACAAGAACTAAATGCAGGTGCTTGTGACCCGTGTAAATGTGAAAGACTATTTGACAGCACGACTGGCAGAATAACATGGATCTCTCAAGCTGCAGGACACTGATTCTGCCTTTCGTCGTAAGCACGAACACATCACTGACAAGATTATTTCAAAATACATATTAGCTTGGCGAATATAAACGAAAACAGCCACGTGAACATAAACTGTTTAGAAATAAATCTGAAATGGATCATTATACTGGATTTGAATATAACTGCTTTTGTCTTCAATTTTAATCTATAAAAAAATACAGAAAATCATTCGTCTTGGCTGCTTTTTTATGTGTATGTATTTATTTATTATTATTATTATTATTATTATGCTCTAACAAGAATTAATCTATATTTAATTAAATCAATGACATTTTATTTTACATTATATTTGTCCATTTCAGCATCTAAACGCCTAAAAACCTAAAACATGCTCTATTATACTATTGTTAGCAATTTCTTTATCGTCCAATTTATCTGGTGTACACACTTTTATTTTCATAACTTGTTTGTTAGATTACAGACAGTTTCAGTGGTCTATAATAAATATTAACGGGTTTTATTCAAGCTGCTTAGAATGATTGAAATAGGCAATTTTTTAAAAATGTAAATCCCCCCCCAAAATAATAATAATAAATAAATAACATTGGAAAACAATAACTGTTGTACTTTTTTATACATTTTGTATAATTTTATAGTTTATGTATTATAATTGTAAAAACAAAAATAAATTTAGCCACTTCCACTGCATAGAAATCTCTTAGGCCTTATCCTTTTCTGACAGTTTTAGGGATTTATAAAAATCCTAAAAATCCTTATTTGTGCTGCAAAATATAATTTCAAACTCATCTGATACTGACCTATTGCATCCTGTGACATGACATGTATCTGAATTTACATAATCTCATGGATGTAACAGTAAATCTGTTCAGCTCACAGATGAAGACTAAGCTGTAATGCAAGCAGAACTTTCACAAATATAGGTCAATAAAATCATTACGAAACACTTATAAGTCATTAAAAGATTTTGTAACACTGTAAAATAATGTCTAATTTGTTAACATTAGTAAATGCATTGGTTACACTTTATAAGTGATGTGACATTCAGCCAAGTATGGTGACCCATACTCAGAATTCGTGCTCTGCTTTTAACCCATCCAAAGTGCACACACACAACCTTTTGTTTGGGAGTCCGACTCTCTAACCATTAGGCCACGACTTCCCTTCTGAGTGCTTAACTGCACTCATTAGTAAATATTCAGTTCATGCTTTATAAAGCCTTGTCCCAACATTAATAGTCATTAGTAAGTAGCTTATAAATACAGCTATAAATAACTTGTTCTTGGTTTATAAGCACATTTATTACAAAGGAGAGTAAAGGGTCTGTTATCTTCCTAAGAAAAATAAAAATAAACAAACACAACACAGATTGATACAGAAATCATAAATATTTATTTCAATATGCAATAAAAGGAAACCATACACTTGAATTATATGTAGGAGCCATTTTGGGGATGGTAAAGATTTTGTCCACTGGGTGGTGCTGTGGCTATGTTTAATTAGAGAACCTGAGCAACAAGTGTGTATGTAGGTATTTGGAAAGCACAGTTTTTGAGTGCAGGACAGAGTATCTCGCAAGGAGGATTCTAGTTGCATGTGGTCCATAAGGTATGGCTTTGTGTGTACATGTGAACAAAGAGAGGACACAAGTAGTTTGAGATCATGTTTAATGTAGCTCAAGTAATAAAGAAAGACATTTGTTATGCATTTACATCCGTCTGCATGGACTCTGTTTGTACGTGTGTTAATCTTGCTTACTCCTAATATCAACGACATTGGAAAGCCAGTACACACACACACACACACACAGATATATATATATATATATATATATATATATATATATATATATATATATATATATATATATCATTTTTTATCAAGTGTACAGCTGTACAGTTTCATTTTTTCCATCTTGAAAAAATATTTCTGTGTTCTGTATCCCTCTGTGTTGTTTAACTTTTTAGTTTGGTAGATGAATGTTCCTTTAACCCTCTGGAGTCTAAGGGTATTTTTGGGGCCTGGAGAAGTTTTGTCATGCCCTGACATTTGTGCTTTTTTCAGTTTCTTATCAATATCTGAATGGGTAAAGTCTAATCTCACTGTAAACAGCACAAACTGGGCTATAATAATATGTAAAATGCATGTATGTACATGATTGTGTTTTTGAGAAAAAAAATATTATGCGTGGTTAGTGAAAAACTAAAAATGTTAAAACACTTGAAAAAGGCAAAAAAACACATAGAGAACATTGGTTCCCGGGATTTTTGAGAACTGGAGCTTGTAGCCTAGAATTTTTCTTTCTAAATTATGTGAAAATCATCTTGTTTACTCACTTCAGCTCATAATGAGCTGCAAAATGAGCCATTCAGTCATCTGTGCCACTGAGAGGAAGGAGTTACAAGAAAGAATGTGAGAACAAAATAAATCTATATAATTTTATGTTTGTAGTTTATTTAGAATATATTTAATTATCCCACAACATACTTTAATACCCACTTGGGGAAGCAGTTAAACAGTTTATAAGGAACAATCAAAGCTGACTTTCAAACAAATTTTTTGGCATCAATACTCAAGTCACACGATCCTTCAGAAATCCTTTTAACAATCTTATTTTCTACAAAAAAACATTTATTGTTGTTATTATTATCATTATTATTATTATTATTAATGTTGAAAAGAGCTGAGAATATTTTTTAGGTTTTTTAGGGGGAATAAATTGAAAGAACAGCATTGTTTTTACATTTGTTAGCCTACAGTTATTTATTTGTTACATTTATATTATTTACATCAAGCTTTTGAATGGTATAGTATAGTATATTGTTATTGAAACTTCATAATGTTTCACTTGATTATATATTTAGTCAGGAATTATAGTTTGGAAAAAGTCTTTGGAAAAAGTCTAACTAGTAAAATGTTTACACGTTATGTGAAAACTAGTACAAGTATATAAATAAATAAAAAGAGACTTACTCATGTTTATGATCTCTGCTGAATAAAGTGCTTCATTCTTTTTTTTTCTGAGGAAATCCATTTCTCAAATCCTCAACCACATGACATCTTTTTGGGGTGAATTATGTCTTATTCCTCTCATCGCGAAGCAAACAGTAAAATAAAAACTTGAAGAACAGGCTCGCTGCTTTTTCTTCTGTTATGGGCGTATTCAAGCCGCGCGTTTCAGTTTGAATCTGAATAGCGCGTTCAGCGCGGGGGCATGGTCACAGATACAATGAAGGGAGACATGAAAAACAGACATCGCGTTGTTTTCATATGGATTACTTTATCACAGAAAATCTGTTTTCGGCGGCACTTGTTTAGTTTAAAAGTAGACATGTCAAGCTTTCTATAGATATCTCTCTCATGTCTCTTCGTTGAGTATTCACGGAGTTACAGTTCATTTTAATGACGTGTTTGTAAATGAAGATCAGCGCAGACAAAGGCTGCAGACAGCACACCTTGTTTGTTATCTTTATTTTATAAGTGCACAAAGTTTTGTTGTTATTATGTCTGTATCCAAAAAAAAGTAGACCCTTTACAGATTCGATTGATGTATTGCTCTTATCTGTACGATTAAAACTGAAAGTGTAACTTAAGTTATTTTCGGGGTTATACGGAGAAAATGACTCAAAACGCGTATCCGTGTTAATCGACTTCAAAGGGTTAAATCTCCTTTGTGAATGCTTTAAATGTTTAAATAGTCCTCACTTTAGATGAGTTCACAAAAATAGATAGCTGGAAACTACTAAATGTTTTATAAAAACCTGACTTTATCATGAATTACAGCAGGAATATATGTTAATAAAGCAGATATTAACACATTGACCAACTATTATCATGTGTTTAAATAATAAGATTTATATATTTACACTAAAATAGTTTATTAATCATTTAATTTCACTTTCTTAATGATCTCATGAACCATTGACAACTCCTAAATAACTGGTTTGAAAATAACGTAATTATACTAAAAAGTATGAAAATACAATGATTGAACTTTATAGCTCAAGAACAAAACATTTATAGCTGTATTTATGAACTGCTTAATAATGCCTATTAAAGGACTGCTATTATTATTTTTCACTTTTTCAACTTTAGTTATACTGTAATGTTGCTGTTTCAGCATAAAAAAAGTTCTGCAAAGTTACTAAGATGAAAGTCCAATTCAAAAGGAGATATTTTATTTAACAAAAAAATCACTTTTTTAAAAACTATAATGAACAAATTGTTTGGAATACAACAAATATTGTCAGGGATTTGTGATATCACAAATATGGACGAATGGGATGAGAATTGGTTGAGCTGCACTAGAGAAGTCAATGAGTGTGATATATATGTAGTTGACCATGAAGGCTGGAAGAGAAAAACAAAAATCCTTTTATTCAGGTGTGAAGAATTATTAGGCATTTTTTCTTTTACTGATAAAATGAGCCAAAAAAAGAGGTTTAACTCAGATTGAAATGTGTTACTAAAGTTATATATATTGTTCTGTGAATGTGATTTCAAAGTCTAGATGATTCGGATTAACCCTTTAACTGCCGTATCCCTTAAAACCTGACTGCCAGAGGGCTATTGTGAATGCATGTGCCCGCTGGGCACAGTTTACCTGATGCCACCGGGGTTGCACTGATGGCTTGAGCCCACCATCGCTGCTTGCAGCTATATTTAGGGCTCAAGCCCAAAGGGCGAGAGGCCTATTGTTTTCCTTAGGATTATTTTTTCTTCTTCTTATTATTATTATTATTAGGGCTCAAGCCCAAAGGGCGAGAGGCCTATTGTTTTCCTTAGGATTATTTTTTATTCTTCTTCTTCTTATTATTAGGGCTCAAGCCCAAAGGGCGAGAGGCCTATTGTTTTCCTTAGGATTATTTTTTCTTCTTCTTCTTCTTCTTATTATTATTATTATTTTCCAACGTCTCGGGGGCTTTTGGGGCCCTTAACATGCTTAAAAAGTCTTGAAAATTGGCACACACATTGGAACCTGCGGCCATTAGGGCCGGGCAGAGACTGATACACGGGCGAGGCACAGGGGCTCTACAGCGCCCCCTGGAATATGGAGGGCCATATATCATGCATACTTGCTCGTAGACACATGAAACTCAGTACACACATAAATCTCATCAATCCAAACAACTTTCGTATTGCATATCATAGGCTCCGCCCAACAGGAAGTTGGCTATTTAGGGTTTAGTATTCATATTTGTCGTCAAATTTTTGGGGGCTTTTGGGGTCCTTAACATGCTCAAAACCTCTTGAAAATTTGCACACACCTTGGACTCTGTGGCCTTTAGGAGGCCGCAGAGGCTGGGACCCGGGCGTGCCACAGGGGCTCTACAGCGCCCCCTGGAACACAGTCAGAAATGTTGATGTATAGCTCACACATACTTGCACGTATTAATATGAAACTCAGTACACATATATATCTCATTGTGCCGAACAATTTGCGTATTTCATGTCATAGGCTCCGCCCAACAGGAAGTCAGTTATTTAGAGTTATGTAAAAAGCGCATGCTCTGGAATTTGATATACTTTTCATAGGTCTTTTTACCCGATTGCCACCAAACTCGGTCAACATCATCTGAAGACATTGGGAATGAAAAATTGCCAGGGGATTTTTGATATCTCGAACGGTTTGCTCGTGGCGAGCCGTTGAAATTATGGTGAGAAATAAGAAACAGGAAGTGTCTAATACCATCCACATACATTTACAGATTTTAATAAAACTTCATCAGATTATTCGTTGTATGATGTTTATCGCATATATGTGACTATTAGGAGTCAAAGTTATAGCGCCACCAACTGGCAACAGGAAGTGTGTCATTTTCAAAATGCTTTGAATTCAGCATCTTATTTTTACTCGATTTGCTTCAAACTTCATCAGAATAATGTTAAAATACAGCCGATATAAATCTGCTGGGGGGATATTGATATCTAAAAATATTGTTGCCGTGGCAACATGTCAAACTGGAATACTTCTCAGGTGATTTTGAGGCATATAACATGCTTAGAATTTCATCAAACTCAGAACACATATCAGTATTAATGATAACTAGACACTGGCTAAAGTTCATAAGAGGGCGTGGAAGAGGCACTCTATAGCGCCACTTTTTGTCAAAAGTAGTTTTAGCTACAGACACCAAACTCGGTACATAAATTGTTCTTATCAAGACGGACAACTTTCTAATTCACAGTCATCAGCTACGACCAACAGGAAGTCGGCTATTTTGATTTGAATGTGGATTTTTTTACATTTAACTGTGAATTAATGCATACTGATCAGAGGAGAGTAACACTATACACACCAAACTTTGTCTACATAATGCCAAAACATTGAGGAACTTAAATTGCCAATGGATTTTGGATAGCTTGAACGGTTTTGTCGTGGTGATTTTTTTAAATGACAGTAAAAAGGGAATTATTAATTGCCCAGCATTTTAAATTCCAAACACTTCAAAACCTTTTTTCATACAGAAAAAAAGTCATTCTGAGTAAATATGGATAGTTTCACGACTTTACAACACTGTATGGATAACAGAAAAATAAAAAACTGTCAGACATCTCATCTCACTCTGTCGATCTGTTTGCATATAAGTGCTGAGACTTACATTGTCTGAGAGAAATTGCGCCCCTACAGGTGCAATTCCCGGACTTTTAGTTTCACTTTTAAATCGGTTAAAAATACAAATAAATACTTAGATTTTATTCACACTGACAAGCTAAACCAACATATCTAATTATTACCGGTTCAGGGCTCATGGATAATTGATTTCTGGCCAGAGATACGTGAGAAAGACGAGAGATGAATCACCGCTGTGATCACGAGCGTCTGGAGTCAAGAGCTCAGAAAAAACGAATTTATTCTTGTTTTAAAGCTTTTAAAAATAAATTATTACAGCGATATCACACAATCCACCAATTAGAACACACCAAGAGCTAAATTCAGATGTTTTTGAACTGTTTGTGTGAAAATGAAATATTTGCGGCAGCCTACCTGAAATCACTGCCTCCGATCAGTGCGTACAGTGTCTCTGTTACGGATCACTCGGAGACAGAGGAGTAACAGATGAAGTTAGTATTTATTTAAAGACACAAGCAGAGGTGCGGGAAGTGAGGAGAGCATGGGTGTTGGGATCCGTGCCGGGAAGGTAGTGACCACACACACGCACCGTTGGGGCTTTGAGGATCTTGGAGGCAATCCTTAGAGAGAAGATGGAAGAGGAGTCTTCGGAGGTTATCCTTGGAGAGAAGGTAAAGAGGAGTTAGTCCTTATAGTTAGCGCACAGGAATGATCTTGTCGCGAACGTGACCGGACAATGACTGGGTGCGTGTGTGTGGCTTTTATGGTGCTGTGGTGGATGACTGGTGATGAGGATCAGGTGGTGATGGTTCAGTAATCAGGTGAGGGTGTGCACTGTGATTGTGTGGAGGTGGAACCTGGCGTGTTTGTAACAGTACCCCCCTCCCCAGGGCCCGCTCCTGAGGGCCGGGGACCCCGACGACATGGTGGGCGTCCTCTTCCCCTGGGAGCCGGTCGGTTGGGGTGTCTGGAGTGGAAGTTATCCAGCAAGGCGGGATCCAAGATGTCGTTGCGTGGGACCCAGGAACGTTCCTCTGGACCGTATCCTTCCCAGTCCACTAAGTATTCCAGCTGCCCACCACGCCGCCGGGAGTCCAGGATGTCCTTGACCGAGCTGCGCCGTCATCTAGGAGGAGAGGAGGGGGGGCTTCCGTCTCGCCAGGTTCTGTGGAGGGAAGAACAGAAGGATGGTGAGGTTTTAAGAGTGAGACATGGAAAGTGGGGTGAATCCGGTACTCAGGGGGAAGTTGGAGTTTGTAGGTGCAGTAGATTGATCTGCTGGGTGATTGTGAACGGGCCAATGAATCTGGGACTGAGCTTGCGGCAAGGTAGACGCAGGCGGATGTCCCGGGTAGACAGCCAGACCTTCTGACCGGGTTGATACTGGGGAGCCTCGGAACGGCTCCCCAGTACTGGGTTGTGCTGCTCCAACCATGGGCGCCCTAGGATGACGTCAGCGGTGGAATCCTCCAGAACCAGCAAATGGATGTCCTCGTGATGAAGGAGTCCTGTTTGAAGGGAGATAGGGCCCACGCAGTGGCGTACATACTTCTTGCTTAACGGCCTGCCGGTGATTGTGTGGATCTGGTAAGCGGCCGGCGTGGCCGTGGTTGGGAGCCTGAGCTGACGGCAGAGGGCGCCAGAGATGAAGTTGCCGGCTGACCCAGAATCGAGGAGGGCGGAAACTGGAAGATACACATCAGCCGCAGTAAGTGTCACAACAGTGGTGAGTGGTTTCATTTGGTATCGTGAAGGAAGGATGGCACTCACCATGGGACGAGGAGGACGAACGGGGCACCCAGCTATGGTATGCCCCGAAGGTGCACAGTACAGACAAAGATTCTGGGCCAGCCATCTTTGACACTCCGCCATTGTGAGGCGGTATGAATCCACTAACATGGGCTCGTTGGCTGGTTCTGGGGAGCTGACGTTCTCTGGTCGGCAGAGCGGTGTGGAGGAATGCGCCTGGCCCTGGTGCTCTTCTAAGCACGACTGCATACGAGTGGCGAAGCGGATGGACAGCTGGATGAATCGCTCGAGGCCGATGGTATCCTCGTATGCAGCGAGATGCAACCGCACTCTGGGTTCCAGTCCTTGGCGATAGGTAGTGAGAAGGGCCTGTTCGTTCCACCCACTAGAGGCCGCCAGAGTTCTGAACTGCAAATAATCATTGACAGACATTTTCCCTTGTTTCAAATTGTATAATCTCTCACCTATCGGGGAGTCCCAGGCAGGTTTGCCGAAAACTTCCCAGAAATGTTCGATGAAGCTAGAATATGACTGGGTTACAGGGTTATTCTGAGTCCAGAGAGAATCTGCCCACTGTAATGCCTTGGCTTGTAACTGGGAAATTATGAAAGCTACCTTAGATCGGTCCGTTGGATATGAGAGCGGTTGCATCTCCAGGACCAGTGAACACTGAAGCAGGAAACCGCTGCATTCCTCCGCCGAACCAGAGTAGGGCGCTGGCCGGGCCATGGGACTGGCGTGCACGGCAGGTGAAGGAGGGATGACGGGATCAGCGGAAGTGCTCGCTGGTGGTGGTGATGCGGGTGCTGACATGAGTGTCCGACGGAGTGCATCCACTAATTCCTGGAAGGGGTCCGTGAGGCTCATGCTTGTGTCTCTCGGTGATGGTCCGGTCATCTGTTACGGATCACTCGGAGACAGAGGAGTAACAGATGAAGTTAGTATTTATTTAAAGACACAAGCAGAGGAGCGGGAAGTGAGGAGTGGATGGGTGTTGGGATCCGTGCCGGGAAGGTAGTGACCACACACACGCACCGTTGGGGCTTTGAGGATCTTGGAGGCAATCCTTAGAGAGAAGATGGAAGAGGAGTCTTCGGAGGTTATCCTTGGAGAGAAGGTAAAGAGGAGTTAGTCCTTATAGTTAGCGCACAGGAATGATCTTGTCGCGAACGTGACCGGACAATGACTGGGTGCGTGTGTGTGGCTTTTATGGTGCTGTGGTGGATGACTGGTGATGAGGATCAGGTGGTGATGGTTCAGTACTCAGGTGAGGGTGTGCGCTGTGATTGTGTGGAGGTGGAACCTGGCGTGTTTGTAACAGTCTCAGAGCTCAAAACAAACTAATTTATTATTGTTTAAGAGCTTCTTAAAATAAAATATTACCACAAATGCACACAATACACCCATTATAACACAACAATAGCTAAATGCAGGTGTTTGTGACCTGTTTAAGTGTGAAAGACTATTTGAAAGCGCGACTGGCAGAATAACATATATCTCTCGAGCTGCAGTATTCTGCCTTTCGTCGTACGAACGAACACATCACGGACAAGGTTATTTCAAAATACATAATAGCTTGGCGAATATAAATGAAAACAGCCACGTGAACATAAACTGTTGAGAAATAAATCTGAAGTGGATCTACTGGATTTGAATATTAAAGTGACCGAATTTACCAGCTGCTTCTGTCTTCAATTTTAATCTATATTTAAAAAAAGGAAACTCATTCGTCTTGGCTGCTTTTTTTTATGTGTGTACGTATTTATTTATTTACTTATTTTTTATACATTTAGTATAATTTAATAGTTTATGTATTATAATTATAAAAAAAAAAAAAATTTAGCCACTCACATAGAATATCTTAGGCCTTATCCTTTTCTGACAGTTTTAGGGATTTTTAAAAATCCTAAAAAACCTTATTTGTGCTGCAAATAATAATTTCAAACTCATTTGATACTGACCTATGACATCCTGTGACATGATATTTATTTGAATTTACATAATCTCATGGATGTAACAGTAAAACTGTCCAGCTCACAGATCAAGACTAAGCTGTAATGCAAGCAGAACTTCCACAAATGCTTGTAGGTCAATAAAATCATTACAAAACACTTATAAATCATTTAAGGATTTGATAACACTGTAAAATAATGTGTAATTTGTTAACATTAGTAAATGCATTGGTAACACTTTATAATAACTGCACTCATTAATAATAGTTAGTTCATGCTTTATAAAGTCTTGTCCCAACATTAATAGTCATTAGTAAGCAGCTTATAAATACAGCTAAAAATAACCTTTTCTTGGTTGATAAGGACATATATTAAAAAGGAGAGTAAAGGGTCAGTTATCTTCCTAAGAAAAATAAAAATAAACAAACACAAAACAGATTGATAAAGAGCTCAGAAATATTTATTTCAATATGCAATAAAAGAAAACTGTACACTTGAATTTATATATATATATATATATATATATATATATATATTAGGGGTGTAACGATACGCGTATTCGTATTGAACCGTTCGGTACGAGGCTTTCGGTTCGGTACGCGGTACGCATTATGGACCGAACGGTTCGTTGGACTAATTAATTATATTTGGAAAAAAAAAAAAAAATTGTGAAATATAATGATATGCGTTCAACAAGGTAGCCCAATAACCCAAACGACGTAACAGGCAATGCCCCTGACACCCCCGAAGAAGAAAAAAACACCAACTTATATGTTTATGTTAGGTTACTCAGTCAGGCGCTCGCTCACTCAGTACGTGCGGAAGGCTCGTTGCAAAATGGCCAATGCGTTTAACAGACCAGAAATAGAAGATCCTCCAATAACCAACAGGTCTGGTGTTTGGGTGCACTTTGGATTCCCTGTAAGTGAGCGAGCGCCTTTATGGGCCTTTCACACAGGACGCGGTATGCGCGGCGCTGCGCTATAAAACCCATTCATCTCAATGGCTTGCTCCGCGCAAGGACGTTTTGTTGCTGCGTCGACCAAAAGCGCAAGCGCAGCGGTGCGCATCATTTGCGTGCTTGCGTGCACGCCGCGGTCAAAGTTCAAAAAGTTCTGCTGCGCTCTGTGACGATTACCAGCGCGACCAATAGGATCCAAAACAAGCACGGAAATCAAAATGAATGAACGGCTAGTACAGTACTGTGTGTGTCAGAATTTCCTGAGCTGTACGATACAAGTTTGAGGTAGTATAGGGACATCGTCAGGAAAGCTGTGTCATGGAGACATATCTCCATTCAAGGAACAACAGACTATGATAGAGCTCCCGCTAAAAGTTTTTAAAACTCCGCCTACGCCATAGCGCAGCGCAAATCGCGTTGTATCTGAAGGGCAACGCTAAACCCAGCGGCAAGCGCTGCGCATACCGCGTCCTGTGTGAAAGGCCCACTCTGTAGTGGAAAACGTAGGTTTTAAGAACATGCTTAATGTAATTGAGCCCCGTTACAATATTCCTTCACGAGCCCATTTTAGACAGACCGTAATTCCTGCTTTGTTCCAAAAAACATAAGCCCTATAGAGAACCAATTGAGTAAAAACACACTCAATATAAAGAGTTATAGAGTTCCATATAAAAAGTTACATCTTTGTATTTGTTCATAACTACTACAATAATATAACATTTTCATTTTTTTATAAGGAGCTGTTTTTGTTTTATATGCTGCTAAGAAAACACTATAGAAGATGGGTAAAGAATAGCTCCATCATTGTTCAATGTAAAAAAAAAAACATACTTTGTTAGTTTTAATAAATAAAACATTTTTTAAAAATCAAGGAAATTTATCTGCCAATTTTTTCTTTTTGCTGTATCTAAAACGTACCGAACCGTACCGTACCGAACCGTGACACCAGTGTATCGTATCGAACCGAACCGTGAATTTTGGGAACCGTTACACCCCTAATATATATATATATATATATATATATATATATATATATATATATATATATATATATATATATATATATATATATATATATATATATATATATACATATATTATTTTTATTTTTTTGTCCACTGGGTGGTGCTGTGGCTATGTTTATTTAGAGAACCTGAGCATTTCACTGTGTGTTGGTAATTGGGAAGCACAGTTTTGAGCGCACTGCAAGAGTTATCTCGCAAAGAGGATTCTAGTTGTATGCGGTCCATAAGGTATGGCTTTGTGTGTACATGTGAACAAGAAGAGGCCACAAGAAGTTTGAGATCATGTTTAATGGAGCTCAAGTAATAAAGAAAGACATTTGTTATGCATCTACATCTGTCTACATGTTTGTACGTGTTCTACACTTGCTCAATCCTATTAATGGCAACGCCATTGGAAAGCCAGTATATATACATATATATATATATATATATATATATATACAACCCGAATTCCGGAAAAGTTGGGACGTTTTTTAAATTTTAATAAAATGAAAACTAAAGGAATTTCAAATCACATGAGCCAATATTTTATTCACAATAGAACATAGATAACGTAGCAAATGTTTAAACTGAGAAATTTTACACTTTTATCCACTTAATTAGCTCATTTAAAATTTAATGCCTGCTACAGGTCTAAAAAAAGTTGGCACAGGGGCAACAAATGGCTAAAAAAGCAAGCAGTTTTGAAAAGATTCAGCTGGGAGAACATCTAGTTAATTGATATCAGGTCTGTAACATGATTAGCTATAAAAGCTTTGTCTTAGAGAAGCAGAGTCTCTCAGAAGTAAAGATGGGCAGAGGCTCTCCAATCTGTGAAAGACTGCGTAAAAAAATTGTGGAAAACTTTAAAAACAATGTTCCTCAACGTCAAATTGCAAAGGCTTTGCAAATCTCATCATCTACAGTGCATAACATCATCAAAAGATTCAGAGAAACTGGAGAAATCTCTGTGCGTAAGGGACAAGGCCGGAGACCTTTATTGGATGCCCGTGGTCTTCGGGCTCTCAGACGACACTGCATCACTCATCGGCATGATTGTGTCAATGACATTACTAAATGGGCCCAGGAATACTTTCAGAAACCACTGTCGGTAAACACAATCCGCCGTGCCATCAGCAGATGCCAACTAAAGCTCTATCATGCAAAAAGGAAGCCATATGTGAACATGGTCCAGAAGCGCCGTCGTGTTCTGTGGGCCAAGGCTCATTTAAAATGGACTATTTCAAAGTGGAATAGTGTTTTATGGTCAGACGAGTCCAAATTTGACATTCTTGTTGGAAATCACGGACGCCGTGTCCTCCGGGCTAAAGAGGAGGGAGACCTTCCAGCATGTTATCAGCGTTCAGTTCAAAAGCCAGCATCTCTGATGGTGTGGGGGTGCATAAGTGCATACGGTATGGGCAGCTTGCATGTTTTGGAAGGCTCTGTGAATGCTGAAAGGTATATAAAGGTTTTAGAGCAACATATGCTTCCCTCCAAACAACGTCTATTTCAGGGAAGGCCTTGTTTATTTCAGCAGGACAATGCAAAACCACATACTGCAGCTATAACAACAGCATGGCTTCGTCGTAGAAGAGTCCGGGTGCTAACCTGGCCTGCCTGCAGTCCAGATCTTTCACCTAAAGAGAACATTTGGCGCATCATTAAACGAAAAATACGTCAAAGACGACCACGAACTCTTCAGCAGCTGGAAATCTATATAAGGCAAGAATGGGACCAAATTCCAACAGCAAGACTCCAGCAACTCATAGCCTCAATGCCCAGACGTCTTCAAACTGTTTTGAAAAGAAAAGGAGATGCTACACCATGGTAAACATGCCCCGTCCCAACTATTTTGAGACCTGTAGCAGAAATCAAAATTGAAATGAGCTCATTTTGTGCATAAAATTGTAAACTTTCTCAGTTTAAACATTTGCTATGTTATCTATGTTCTATTGTGAATAAAATATTGGCTCATGTGATTTGAAAGTCTTTTAGTTTTCATTTTATTAAAATTTAAAAAACGTCCCAACTTTTCCGGAATTCGGGTTGTATATATATATATATATATATATATATATATATATATATATATATATATATATATATATATATATATAAATGAAATATAAACATGCGCAATTGAAAAGGAGATATTTTATTTAACAAAAATCACTTTTTAAAAACTACAATGAAAAAATTGTTTAGACTACAACAAGCATTTTCCGGGATTTGTGATACCACAAATATTGACGATTGGGATGTGAATTGGTTGAGCTGCACTAGAGAAGGCAACGAGTGTCATATATACGTTGTTGACCATGAAGACTGGAAGAGAATAAAAAAACTCCTTATATTCAGGTGTGCAGAATTATTAGGCACTTTTTCCTTTACTGATAAAATTAGCCAAAAAAAAGACATTTTACTCAGACTGACGAAACCAAAATTATTAGATCCTCATGAGAAATATTCAAAATTAGATCACTACATTAATTGCAAAGTAAAGACATGACCACTGGACAGCAAAATGCTTACTGGGTCAGAAGGGTCAGAAAAAAAAACAGGTGGAGAAGAACAGAAACTCGTAAAGGAATTAAGAATTAAAGTGAAGAATTAGGTGTGACACTACCAGGGAGCATTTACTCTACAGTGCCACCATTTTCCACAACTGCAACTTTCCTGGAGTCTCAGAATTACAATGTGTTAGGTTCTGAAAGACGTAAAAGATCCCAAAAAATGACTTAATTAGAATGGCACGACGTATTGTGGAATACTATTTATTAAGACTTTATATATAGGCTTTATGTGGGCCTTTATATAGGCCTCCTCTTGAATGACGGTTTGAGGAATATATCTTCCAGATAGTACCGCCGCTCCTATATGCAGAGTACGCAGTCTTCATAGGGCACCAACTCCCAGAGGGGGCACCATCTCAGTTGCTCAAAAAAAACCCAAAAAAACATGCGCCATTCTCCCATCCGCGCTCGTGACCGCTCGCACCTCATGTTTGTGGCTGAATGTTCGTAATTGATGGATGGACATCTATGCCCGGGTTAAGGACATCAGCAATCCGGCACAGAGAAAAGAACAGTAAAGAAAGTAAAAAAAAAAAAAAAAAAAACAGGCATAAAGTTGGCTTCGGGGTGGCATTTGCACTGATGGCTTGAGCCCGCCATCGCTGCTTGCAGCTATATTTAGGGCCCGAGCACCGATGGTGCGAGGACCCTCTTGGAATTGCTCCGTTTATTAGGGCCCGAGCACCGATGGTGCGAGGACCCTCTTGGAATTGCTCCGTTTATTAGGGCCCGAGCACCGATGGTGTGAGGACCCTCTTGGAATTGCTCCGTTTATTATTATTATTATTATTATTATTATTATTATTATTATTATTATTATTATTATTATTATTATTCTCTAAGATGAATCGCATTTTTGAGAGCCTAAACATGCTCAAAAAGTCATGAAACTTTGCACACACCTCAGAACTGGCGAAAATTTACGTCTGATATGGGTTTCAGAAGTAAAATGGCTCGACAGCGCCACCTATACACGTTCAACGGTGTGCGCCTCGAGCTACGTTTTACGTACATGTATGAAAATTGGTATACACATGTATCTCTCCAATACCTACAAAAAAGTCTCTTGGAGCAAAATCCGAAACCCAACAGGAAGTCAGTTATTTTTAATTTTATGAGCAAATTTTGTGTCATTTTTGTCATTTCCATGTGTTGTATTTTAACGAACTCCTCCTAGAGATTAATTCAGATCAACACCAAAGTTGGTATGCCTAATCTAAAGGCCTTTGCGATGTTAAATTGCGAAGATTTTGAGTTTTCGTTAAAGGGCGTGTCCGTGGCGGCCTGGCGAATTTCGATGATTCGCCATGAAAAATGAAGTTGCTATAACTCAGACATACAATGTCCAATCTGCCCCACACTTCACATGTTTGATGAGACTCCGAACCTGAACATATTTACATGCCCATATTCAGTTATAGTCATAGCGCCACCTATAGGCAACAGGAAGTGACATATTTTACACTTCGACACACTACTCCTAGAAATTTTTTGACATCAATGTCTTTTTTGTGGTCAGTCTAATCTAAAGGCCTGTGCGATGTTAAGTTGTGAAGATCTTGAGTTTTCGTTAAGGGGCGTGTCCATGGCGCCGTGACAAAATTCAAAGTCTCGCCATGGGAATAAAAGATGTTATAACTCAGGCATAAAATGTCCGATCTTCCCCAAAGTTCACATGTTTGATAAAAGTCCTGGCCTGAACAGATCTGTAGGCCAATATTCCATCGGGTGTGGCAAAATGGCTCGATAGCGCCACCTATACACTTTCAACGGTGTGCGCCTCGAGCTACGTTTCATGTACATGTATGAAAATCAGTATACACATGTATCTCTCCAATACCTACAAAAAAGTCTCTTGGAGTAAAATCCGAAACCCAACAGGAAGTCGGTTATTTTTAATTTTATGAGCAAATTTTTTGTCATTTTTGTCATTTCCATGCGTTGTATTTTAACGAACTCCTCCTAGAGATTCATTCAGATCAACACCAAAGTTGGTATGCCTAATCTAAAGGCCTTTGCGATGTTAAATTGCGAAGATTTTGAGTTTTCGTTAAAGGGCGTGTCCATGGCGGCCTGACAAATTTCGATGTTTCGCCATGAAAAAGGAAGTTGCTGTAACTCAGACATACAATGTCCAATCTGCCCCAAACTTCACATGTTAGATAAGACTTCTGCCCTTAACAGATCTACATGCCCATATTCAGTTATAGTCATAGCGCCACCTGCTGGCAACAGGAATTGACATGTTTTACGCTGCGACAAACTACTCCTTGAAATTTTATGACATCAATGTTATTTTTGTGGTCAGTCTAATCTTAAGACCTGTGTGATGTTTAGTTGTGAAGATCTTGAGTGTTCGTTAAAAGGCGTGTCCATGGCGCCGTGACGAAGTTCGATGTGTCGCCATGGGAATAAAAGATGTTATAACTCATGCATAAAATGTCCGATCTTGCCCAAACTTCACATGTGTGATAAGGGTCCTGGCCTGAACAGATCTGAAGGCCAATATTCAATTGGGTGTGGCAAAATGGCTCGATAGCGCCACCTATACACTTTCAACTGAGTGCATATACACTTTCAACGGAGTGCGCCTCAAGCTATGTATCACGTACATGTACAAAAATCGGTACACACATGTAACACACCAATACCTACAAAAAAGTCTCTTGGTATGAAATCCGAATCCCAACAGGAAGTCGGTTATTTAGAATTTTCTCTGCAAAATTGGCGTTGTTTTTGCCATTTTTAGGGGTTGTACTTTAACAAACTCCTCCTAGAGATTTATTCAGATCAACACCAAACTTGGTCAGTTAAATCTAAAGGCCTTTGCGATGTTAAATTGCGAAGATCTTGAGGTTTCGTTAAAGGGCGTGTCCATGGCGGCCTGGCAAATTTCGATGTTTCGCCATGAAAAGGAAGTTGCTGTAACTCAGACATACAATGTTTAATCTGCCCCAAACTTCACATGTTAGATAAGACTTCTGCCCTTAACAGATCTACATGCCCATATTCAGTTATAGTCATAGTGCCACCTGCTGGCAACAGGAAGTGACATGTTTTACGCTGCGACAAACTACTCCTAGAAATCTTTTGACATTAATGTATTTTTTGTGGTCAGTCTAATCTAAAGGCCTGTGCAATGTTAAATTGCGGAGATCTTCAGTTTTTGTTAAAGGGCGTGTCCATGGCGCCATGACAAAATTTGATGTCTCGCCACAGCAAGAGAAGTTGTTGTAACTCAGGCATAAAATGTTCGATCTTCCCCAGACTTCGCATGTTCGATAAGAGTCCTGGCCTGAACACATCTGAAGGCCAATTTTCCACTATAATGATAGCGCCACCTGCTGGCAACAGAAAGATTGGCACATATATGGAATAAACATTGATATATTCCACTTATATTTATGAGTTTAAATGCATATTTCTCACCGTTCACCTATTTACTAAAGCCACTCGCTGCCGGTGAGCCCGGGTGCGAGGGCCCGTTCATCGCTGCTTGCAGCTTTAATTATTATTATTATTATTAGGGCCTGAGCACTGCAGTGCGAGGACCCTATTGGAATTGCTCCGTTTATTCTTCTTCTTCTTCTCCATAATGAAGCGCATTTTTGAGGACCTAAACATGCTCCAAAACTCACGAAACTTTGCACACGCATCAGGACTGGCGAAAATTTACATCTGGTATAGGTTTCAGAAGTGGGTGTGGCAAAATGGCTCGATAGCGCCACCTGTTAAAATTCAACGGAGTGCGCCTCGAGCTGTGTTTCACGTACATTCATGAAAATCGGTACACACATGTAACACACCATTACCTACAAAAAAGTCTCTTGGTACAAAATCCAAAACCCAACAGGAAGTAAGTTATTTTGAATTTCCTGTATGATTTTTGTGCAGTTTTTTCCATTTCCATGCTTCATACTTTGACAAACTCCTCCTACAGTTTTAATCGGATTATCTTAAAATTTGGTGAGGGTCATCATAAGACCTTTGTGATGTTAAATTGCGAAGGTTTTGAGTTTTCGTCAAGGGGTGTGTCCCTGGCGGCCTGACAAAGTTTGATGTTTCGCCGTGAAACAGGAAGTTGCTGTAACTCAGGCATGCAATGTCCGATCTTCCCCAAACTTCACACATGTGATAGGTGTTCTGTTCTGAACAAACACCAATGACCAAATTCAGTTATAGTCATAGTGCCACCTGCTGGTAACAGGAAGTGACATGGTTACCACTTTTACAGACTCCTAGGAACATATTAAAAAGTGTCAAAAAGTGTTAAATAGGCTGGCAACATACTAGATACATACTAATACATGCTAGCAACACTTAGCTAAGTGTTAAAGCATGCTAATAATGTATTGAAAAAGGAAGTTGCTGTAACTAAGGCAAGCAATGTCCGATCTTCCCCAAACTTCACACGTGTGATAGGTGTTCTGTCCTGAAGTGTCATGTGTAACACTCTTATAGACTCCTAGCATGTGTAACAATGTTATGGAGTCCTAGCAACTTATTAAAAAGTGCCAGCAAGTGATCAATACACTGGTAGTATGCTAGAAACATACTTAAACATGTTAGCAACACTTGGCTAAATGCTAAAGCATCATATTACTGCAGTGAATCAGGAAGTTACTGTAATTCAGGCATACAGTGTCCAATCTGCCCCAAATTGAACAAGTTTGATGAGAGTCCTGCCCTGAACACATAAATATGCCCGTATTCGATTCTAGTCATAGCGCCACCTAATGGCAACAGGAAGTGGCATGTCTAATACTGTTATGGACTACTTACAAAATAATAAAAAGCAAGAATAAGTATTTAATAGGCTGGCAACATTCTAGAAGCATACTAAAACATGCTTGCATCACTTAGCTAAGTGTTAAAGCATGCTAATAATGTAGTGAAAAAGGAAGTTGCTGTAACTAAGGCAAGCAATGTCCGATCTACCCCAAACTCCACACGTGTGATAGGTGTTCTGTCCTGAACAAACACCCATGACCAAATTTAGTTATAGTCATAGCGCCACCTGCTGATAACAGGAAGTGACAAGGTTAACACTGTTATGGACTCCTAGGAACATATTAATAATCATCAACAAGTGTTAAATAGGCTGGCAACATACTAGATACATACTAATACATGCTAGCAACACTTAGCTAAGTGCTAAAGCATGCTACTAATGTAATGAAAAAGGAAGTTGCTGTAACTCAGGCAAGCAATGTCTGATCTTCCCCAAACTTCACACGTGTGATAGGTGTTCTGTTCTGAACAAACACCCATGACCAAATCCAGTTATAGTCATAGTGCCACCTGCTGGTAACAGGAAGTGACAATGTTAACACTTTTATGGACTCCTAGGGACAAATTAAAACGTGTCAAAAAGAGTTAAATAGGCTGGCATAATTCTAGAAACATAATAAAACATGCTATCAACATTTAGCTAAGTGTCAAAGCATGCAACTAATGCGTTGAATAAGGAAGTTGCTGTAACTCAGGCTAGCAATGTCCGATCTGCCCCAAACTCAGGACATTTGACAAGAGTCCTGTACTGAACACATCAACATGCCCGTACTCCGTTATAGTCATAGCACCATCTACTGGCAACAGGAAGTGTCATGTGTAACACTGTTATGGACTCCTAGCATGTGTAACAATGTTATGGAGTCCTAGCAACATATTAAAAAGTGCCAGCATGTGATAAATACACTGGCAGCATGCTAGAAACATACTGATACATGTTAGCAACACTTAGCTAAATGCTAAAGCATCACATTACTGCAGCTAATTAGGAAGTTAGTGTAATTCAGGCATACAGTGTCCAATATGCCCCAAATTGAACAAGTTTCATAAGAGTCCTGTCTTGAACACATTAACATGCCCGTATTCGATGATAGTGCCACCTGTTGGCAACAGGAAGTGGCATTTTTAAAACTGTTATGGACTCCTTGCAAAATAATAAAAGCATCAAGAAGTGTTAAATAGGCTGGCAACCTTCTAGAAGCATACTAAAACATGCTAGCAACACTTAGCTAAGTGCTAAAGCAAGCTACTAATGCAGTGAAAAAGGAAGATGCTGTGACTCAGGCAAGCAATGTCCGATCTGCCTCAAACTTCACACGTTTGACAAGGGTCCTCTCCTAAATAAATCAACATGCCCATATTCGGTTATAGTCATAGCACCACCTGCTGGCATCAGGAAGTTTCAGTTTTAACACTTTTGTGCACTATTTGCAACACAGTAAAATATGCCATTATGTGCTAATCATGCTACAAATATTTTCAAACATTCTAGCTACACTTAGTATGTGCAAAATGATGCTAATAATACTATAAAGCAGGAAGTGTTTGTAACTCATGCATACAATTCCCAATCTGACCCAAACATCACATGTTTTATAAGAGTACTGGCCTGAACACAACTAAAGGTCAATATTCAATTATAAGTATAGTGCCGTCTGCTGGCAACAGGAAATTACTTATTTTATACTAACTTAAACATGACTTGTCTGATCTGCCAGAAACTTTGCATGTTTGGTAAGAGTCCTGGCCTGAAGGAACATTTACATGTCGATATTCAGTTATAATCATAGCGCCACCTGTTGGCAGCAGGAAATGTGGCACAAATATTTACTATTTTATATGCATATGGCCCAACGTTAACTGCTCCTCCTATGGGCACCGGGTGGTGTTGAGCCCTTTCATCGCTGCTTGCAGCTTTAATTATTATTATTATTCTCCTTCTCCAAAATGAATCGCATTTTTGAGGGCCTAAGCATACTCAAAAAGTCATGAAACTTTGCACACACCTCAGAACCGGCGAAAATTTACATCTGATATGGGTTTCAGAAGTGGGTGTGGCAAAATGGCTCGACAGCGCCACCTATACACGTTCAACGGTGTGCGCCTCTAGCTACGTTTCACATACATGTATGAAAATCGGTATACACATGTATCCCTCCAATACCTACAAAAAAAGTCTCTTGGAGCAAAATCCGAAACCCAACAGGAAGTCGGTTATTTTTAATTTAATGAGCAAATTTTGTGTCATTTTTGTCATTTCCATGCGTTGTATTTTAACGAACTCCTCCCAGAGATTCATTCAGATCAACACCAAAGTTGGTATGCCTAATCTAAAGGCCTTTGCGATGTTAAATTGCGAAAATTTTGAGTTTTCGTTAAAGGGATTGTCCGTGTCCGTGTAGTTTTCGTTAAAGGGCTTGTCCGTGTCCGTGTAGTTTCATACGTCTATGAGCAAGTATGCATGATATATGGCCCTCCATATTCCAGGGGGCGCTGTAGAGCCCCTGTGCCACGCCCGTGTATCAGTCTCTGCCCGGCCCTAATGGCCGCAGGTTCCAATGTGTCAGGTTCCAACTTCATCAGATTATTCGTTGTATGATGTCGATCGCATATATGTGACTATTAGGAGTCAAAGTTATAGCGCCACCAACTGGCAACAGGAAGTGTGTCATTTCCAAAATGCTTTGAATTCAGCATCTTATTTTTACTCGATTTGCTTCAAACTTCATCAGAATAATGTTAAAACACAGCCGATATAAATCTGCTGGGGGGATATTGATATCTAAAAATATTTTTGCCGTGGCAACATGTCAAACTGGAATACTTCTCAGATGATTTTGAGGCATATAACATGCTTAGAATTTCATCAAACTCAGAACACATATCAGTATTAATGATAACTAGACACTGGCAAAAGTTCATAAGAGGGCGTGGAAGAGGCACTCTATAGCGCCACCTTTTGTCAAAAGTGGGGGGGTTAGTTTTAGCTACAGACACCAAACTCGGTACATAAATTGTTCTTATCAAGACGGACAACTTTCTAATTCACAGTCATCAGCTACGACCAACAGGAAGTCGGCTATTTTGATTTGAATGTGGATTTTTTTTACATTTAGCTGTGAATTAATGCATACTGCTCAGAGGAGAGTAACACTATACACACCAAACTTTGTCTACATGATGCAAAAACATTGAGGAACTTAAATTGCGAATGGATTTTGGATAGCTTGAATGGTTTTGCCGTGGTGATTTTTTTAAATGACCGTAAAAAGGGAATCATTAATTGTATTGTATTTTTAAATTCCAAACACGTCAAATAATTTTTTCATACAGATGCAAAAGTCATTCTGAGGAAATATGCATAGTTTCACGACTTTACAACACTGTATGGATAACAGAAATTTAAAAAACTGTCAGACATCTCATCTCACTCTGTCCCTCTGTTTGAGTGTGTGTGCTTAGACTTCAATTGTCTGAGAGAAATAGCGCCCCTACAGGTGCAATTCCCGGACTAAAAAGGGAGGAGATTCTCCTTTAGTTTCTCTTTTAAATCGGTTAAAAATACAAATAAATACTTCGATTTAATTCACACTGACAAGCTAAACCAACATATTTGATTATTACCGGGTCAGGGCTCATTAATAATTGATGTGTGGTCAGTGATACGTGAGAAATACGAGAGATGAATCACCGTTCTGAGCACGAGCGTGTGGAATGACGAGCTCAGAAAAAACGAGTTTATTCTTGTTTTATAGCTATTAAAAATAAAATATAACAGCGATAACACAATTCACCAATTAGAACACACCAAGAGCTAAATTCAGATGTTTTTGAACTGTTTGTGTAAAAATGAAATTTTTGCGGCTGCCTATCTGAAATCACACCCTCCGATCAGCGCGTACAGTGTCATGATGTCAAAACAAACGAATTTATTCTTGTTTAAGAGCTTTTTAAAATAAAATATTACCACAAATGCACACAATACACCCATTATAACACAACAAGAGCTAAATGCAGGTGTTTGTGACCCGTTTAAGTGTGAAAGACTATTTGAAAGCGCGACTGGCAGAATAACATATATCTCTAGTGCTGCAGGATTCTGCCTTTCGTCGTACGAACGAACACATCATGGACAAGATTATTTCAAAATACATAATAGCTTGGCGAATATAAACAAAAACAGCCAGGTGAACATAAACTGTTGAGAATTAATCTGAAGTGGATCTGGATTTGAATATTAAAGTGACCGCATTTACCAACTGCTTCTGTCAACAATTTTAATATATATATATATATATATATATATATATATATATATATATATATATATATATAAAAGGAAACTCATTCGTCTTGGCTGCTTTTTTTATGTGTGTACGTATTTATTTATTAATTATTTTGCTCTAACGAGAATTAATCTATATTTAATTAAATCAATTACATTTTATTTTACATTTGATTTGTCCATTTCTGCATCTAAACGCCTAAAAACCTAAAACATGCTCTATTATACTATTTTTAGCAATTTCGTTATCGTCCAATTTATCTGGTGTACACACTTTTATTTTCATAATAAACTTGTTTGTTAGATTATAGACAGTTACAGTGGTCTATAATAAATATTAACGGGTTTTATTCAAGCGGTTTAGAATGATTGCAGTAGGCTAATTGTTTTAAATGTAAATCCAAAAAAAATAAATAAAATAAATAAATAAAATAAATAAATAACATTGGAAAACAATAACTGTTGTACGTTTTTATACATTTTGTATAATTTCATAGTTTATGTATTATAATTATAAAAACAAAAATTAATTTAGCCACTCACATAGAAATATCCTTTTCTGACAGTTTTAGGGATTTTTAAAAATCCTAAAAAACCTTATTTGTGCTGCAAATAATAATTTCAAACTCATTTGATACTGACCTATGACATCCTGTGACATGACATGTATCGGAATTTACATAATCTCATGGATGTAACAGTAAATCTGTTCAGCTCACAGATGAAGACTAAGCTGTAATGCAAGCAGAACTATCACAAATGCTTATAGGTCAATAAAATCATTACAAAACACTTATAAATAATTTAAGGATTTGATAACACTGTCAAATAATGTCTAATTTGTTAACATTAGTAAATGCATTGGTAACACTTTATAATAACTGCACTCATTAGTAAATAGTTAGTTCATGCTTTATAAAGTCTTGTCCCAACATTAATAGTCATTAGTAAGCAGCTTATAAATACAGCTATAAATAACTTTTTCTTGGTTTATAAGGACATATATTAAAAAGGAGAGTAAAGGGTCAGTTATC
This sequence comes from Carassius carassius, assembly GCF_963082965.1. NCBI lineage: Eukaryota > Metazoa > Chordata > Actinopteri > Cypriniformes > Cyprinidae > Carassius > Carassius carassius. Next base: position 12,556,922 of record NC_081777.1, on the reverse strand, counting down.
TTTCTAAGAAAAATAAAAATAAAAATAAACAAACACAACACAGATGTTACGGATCACTCGGGAAGCTGAGGAGTACCAGAATGAAGATGTTTATTGTACACAGACACAAGCAGAGGAGCAGGTAATGATGAGTGACAATGAGGATGGATCCGTGAAGGTAGGGTGAAGACTTCTTGGAGGGACGGTGAGCCACACACACGCACACACTTGGGGAACTGGGTCTTCGGAGGGAATCGCTAGAGAGAGTAGAAGAGGAGTTAGTCCTTATAGTAAGCATACAGGAATGATCTTGTCGCGAACGTGACCGGACAATGTTTGAGTGCGTGTGTGTGGCTTTTATGGTGCTGCGGTGATAGGCTGGTGATGAGGATCAGGTGGATGTGATTTAGAACTCCGGTGAGGGTGTGCATTGTGATTGTGTGGAGGTGGAACCTGGCGTGTCTGTAACAGTACCCCCCTCCCCACGGCCCGCTACTGAGGGCCGGGGACCCCGACGACGTGGTGGGCATCCTCTTCCCCTGGGAGCTGATCAGTTGGGATGATTGGAGTGGAAGGTATCGAGTAAGGTGGGATCCAGAATGTCGTTGCGTGGGACCCAGGAACGTTCCTCTGGACCGTAACCTTCCCAGTCCACTAGGTATTCCAGCTGCCCACCACGCCGCCGGGAGTCCAGGATGTCCTTGACTGTGTAGGTCGCGCCGTCATCTAGGAGGAGAGGAGGGGGGCTTTGACTTCGCCAGGTTCTGTGGAAGGAGAGACAGAAGGATGGTGAGGTTTAAGGAGTGATACATGGAATGTGGGGTGAATCCAGTACTCAGGGGGAAGCTGGAGTTTGTAAGTGACCGGATTGATCTGCTGGGTGATGGTGAATGGGGCAATGAATCTGGGACTGAGCTTGCGGCAGGGTAGACGTAGGCGGATGTCCCGGGTGGACAGCCAGACCTTCTGACCGGGTTGGTAGTTAGGAGCCTCAGATCGGCTGTCTTCCTGCGTCTGCGAAGTGCCCGCTGAAGTTGGTGATGTGCCGCGTCCCAGACCCTCTCGCTCTCCCGGAACCAGTAGTCGATGGCGGGGACATCCGAGGGTTCACCTGACCAGGGGAATAGAGGTGGTTGGTAGCCGAGTACGCACTGGAAGGGAGTGAGTCCGGTGGTGGGTTGGCGGAGGGAATTCTGTGCGTACTCGGCCCACCCCAGGAATTGGTTCCAGGAGTTCTGGTGGCCGTGACAGAAGGTACGGAGGAAGCGTCCGATCTCCTGGACCTTCCTCTCCGTCTGCCCATTTGATTGAGGATGATACCCGGAGGACAGGCTGATGGCCACACTTAAGAGTAAGAGGGATTGGAAGGCTTTCCACACCCAGGGGGGTATGAACTGGGGGCCTCGGTCCGATACGATATCTTCTGGGATGCCGAAGTACCTGAAGACATGGTTGAACAGTAATTCAGCCGTTTCCATGGCTGTAGGTAGGCCCTTTAGAGGAAGAAGACGACAGGATTTAGAAAATCTATCCACTATAACCAAAATACAGGTATTGTTATCTGAAGGCGGGAGGTCAGTAATGAAGTCCACCCCTAGGTGTGACCACGGGCGATTAGGAACGGGCAGAGGATGGAGCTTGCCAGATGGTAGATGGTGAGGACTTTTGGACATGGCGCAGCTGGTACATCCACTCACGTACCTCCTGACATCCGAGGCCATGTTGGGCCACCAGAAGCGTTCCCTTAGCAGCGAGAGGGTTTCATTGACCCCCGGGTGACCAGTACCAAGTGACGTATGAGTGGAGTGGATGAGTGGGGTGCGCCGTGTGCTGGGGATGTATAGGTGTCCCGGTGGGCAACCCGGCGGGGTGTTGGTAGGAGGCTCGGCTGGAAGAAGAGTGTCAGAAGACCAAGTAATCGGAGAGACAATGATATTTTCTGGGAGGATGGTTTCTGGAGTTTCAGATTTCTCTTCGAGAGCGTAGCATCTGGATAGGGCATTGGCCTTTACGTTTTTCACCCCTGGGCGGTACGAGATGGTGAATTGGAAGCGGGTGAAGAATAACACCCAGCGGGCCTGTCTGGGATTGAGTCTCTTGGTTACTTGAAGGTATTCTAGGTTCTTATGGTCAGTGAGGACTTGAAATGGGTGTTTGGCTCCCTCTAGCCAATGCCTCCATTCCTCCAGAGCTAGTTTGATGGCTAGCAATTCCCGATGTCGTAGTTTACCTCCGCCGGGTTGAGTTTCCAGGAGAAGAAAGCGCATGGATGGAGGCGGCTGGGATTCCACTGCTGCTGGGATAGGACCGCTCCCACTCCGGTGGTTGACGCGTCCACTTCCACCACGAAAGGCCGATCGGGATCAGGATGGACCAGGAGTGGGCGGTCGTAAAGGCCTGTTTAAGGGTTTGGAAGGCTTCTGTGGCGGTTGGAGTCCAGGAGAGAGACTTAGGTTTCTGGCGGAGGAGATTGGTAAGAGGACTGGTGATGGTACTGAAGTTGCGTATAAACCGTCTATAGAAATTGGCGAAGCCAAGGAACCACTGCAATTCTTTGATGGTGGTTGGAGTGGGCCAATCCTTGACTGCGCTCAACTTCCCCTCGTCCATCCGGATGCCACTGCGATTGATGGTATAGCCAAAGAACTGCACTGAGGGCTGATGGAAGGAACATTTTTTGGCTTTGAGGTAGAGCTGGTAGTCCCTCAGGCGTTGCAGGACCTCCGCAACGTGGCGTTGATGTTCTGCCAGGCTCCGGGAATAGAAGAGGATATCATCGATATATACCAAGAAGGACTTGTGGAGGAAATCCCGGAGCACCTCGTGGGTGAAATCCTGGAATACGGAGGGGGCGTTAACAAGCCCATACGGCATGACGCAATATTCGTAGTGACCAATAGGGGTAATGAAGGCGGTCTTCCACTCGTCCCCCTCACGTATCCGTATGAGGTTGTATGCGCTGCGGAGGTCCAACTTGGTGAACACAGTGGTACCACGGAGATGTTCCAGGGCAGCTGGGACGAGGGGAAGTGGGTACCGGAATTTTACAGTGATGTTATTGAGTGCTCGGTAATCAATACATGGCCTCAAGCCTCCATCCTTCTCTACGAAGAAAAAGCTTGAAGCAGCAGGGGAGGTAGATGGACGAATATACCCTTGGGCCAGCGCCTCCTTGATGTATTCCTCCATGGCCTTCTCCTCGGGAATGGATAGGGGATATATCCTTCCCTTTGGCACTGGTTCACCCGGCAGCAGATCGATGGCACAGTCCCACGGCCGGTGTGGAGGCAGCTTGGAGGCCCGTTTAGGGCAGAAGACGTCGCTGAAGGGGGCGTAGCATTGAGGAATGGTGATGGACTGATTTTCAACTGGGCTCTCAATAGACGTGGAGTAGACTGGGAGAGGTTCAGGGGACGGTGTGACTGGAACTGGACAACCGGAGATGCATGATTGGAAACAGGCTTCGCCCCACTTCAGGATCTCGCCCGTCTTCCAGGAAATCATGGGGTTGTGCTGCTCCAGCCACGGGCGCCCTAGAATAAAGTCAGCGTTGGATTCCTCCAGAACCAGCAGATGGATCTCCTCGTAATGGAGTAGTCCAGTTTGGAGGGATATGGGGCCCACACTCGGGTGTCGCTGTTGGACAGTGTTTTCTCTACTTCCTGTTGGCCTTCTGTAGCAAATCGTAGCTCCGTGTAGCTGTTTTTATTTTATTTTTTCTCTAGAATCTTTATCTTACTATCACTCTCTGTTTTTTAAAGTGGTAAAATATAACTTAATTCACACCATATTTCTGATATTTTCGATCAATCTTATCAGATTAACTTTGATCGTTCACTTTTATTTTATATCCGTGAGTGCAGTACACCTGCAAAGCATTAGCACTCGTTAGCTTGTCATTAGCGTTTTCATTCGAACCTATCGCTGTTTTCTTTTCTCCTCTCGCTCCAGTTTTTCACAAGTTCATCAAACAACCGCAGGAAGAATATTTCATCAAGCACAGTGAGTAATGGCTTCTTCTGTTATTGTTACTTGCACCTCTTGCCACATGTACAGTTTATCTATCTCTGTCGCTGATGAGGGATTCACATGTGATAAATGCAGGGAAATAGTTAGGCTGACAGAGAAGATTTCAGAATTAGAGACACGCATCCAAACTTTAATTGAGGACAGTAAGAATGTTAGGGCTCTAGATACGGCTTTGGATGCGTCAAGCTCAGGGATTCCTGTACATTGTTCGGTTCCGTAAACAGAGCCCCTGCAGCAGGGCAACTGGGTGACGGTGAGGCAGCGTAGTCGTGGGTCAAAACACCGCTCTTCTGTTCCGATCAAAACATTAAAATAAAATTGCAACCATTCACAGTTCCACTCATTCTCTACCATAGGAGAGGATTCTGAATAACTCTGGAATAACCTACCTAACATTGTTCGGGAGGCAGACACACTCTTGCAGTTTAAATCTAAATTAAAGACCCATCTCTTTAACCTGGCATACACATAACATACTAATGTGCTTTTATTATCCAAATCCGTTAAAGGATTTTTAGGCTGCATTAATTAGGTAAACCGGAACCGGAAACACTTCCCATAACACCCTATATACTTGCTACATTATTAGAAGAATGGCATCTACGCTAATATTTGTCTGTTTCTCTCTTGTTCCGAGGTCACCGTGGCCACCAGATCCAGTCTGTGTCCAGATCAGAGGGTCACTGCAGTCACCCGGATCCAGTACGTATCCAGACCAGATGCTGGATCAGCACCTAGAAAGGACCTCTACATCCCTGAAAGACAGCGGAGACCAGGACAACTAGAGCCCCAGATACAGATCCCCTGTAAAGACCTTGTCTCAGAGGAGCACCAGGACAAGACCACAGGAAACAGATGATTCTTCTGCACAATCTGACTTTGCTGCAGCCTGGAATTGAACTACTGGTTTCGTCTGGTCAGAGGAGAACTGGCCCTCCAACTGAGCCTGGTTTCTCCCAAGGTTTTTTTCTCCATTCTGTCACCGATGGAGTTTCGGTTCCTGTCGCCTCTGGCTTGCTTAGTTGGGGACACTTCATCTACAGCGATATCGTTGACTTGATTGCAAATAAATGCACAGACACTATTTAACTGAACAGAGATTACATAACTGAATCCAATGATGAACTGCCTTTAACTATAATTTTTGCATTATTGACACTGTTTTCCTAATGAATGTTGTTCAGTTGCTTTGACGCAATGTACTTTGTTTAAAGCGCTATATAAATAAAGGTGACTTTGACTTTGACTATGGTGCACGCACTTCCTGCTTAGCAGCCTGCCGGTGATTGTGTGGACCTGGTAGGCTGACGGCGTGGCCGTGGTAAGGAGTTTGAGCTGACGGCAAAGGGCGCCAGAGATGAAGTTGCCGGCTGACCCAGAATCGAGGAGGGCGGAAACTGGAAGAGACATGTCAGCGGCAGTAAGTGTCACAATAGTGGTGAGTCGTTTCATTTGTTATCTTGAAGGGAGAATGGCACTCAACATAGGACGAGGAGGACGGACGGGGCACACTGCTATAGCATGCCCCGGGGCTGCACAGTAGAGGCACAGATTCTGGGCCAGCCATCTCTGACGCTCCGCCATAGTGAGGCGGTAGGAGTCGAGGATCATAGGCTCGCTGGCTGGTTCTGGGGGGCTGACGTTTTCTGGTCGGCAGAGTGGTGTGGAGGAATGCGACTGGCCCTGGTGCTCTTCTAAGCACAACTGCATACGAGTGGCGAAGCGGATGGATAGCTGGATGAATTGCTTGAGTCCGATGGTATCCTCGTATGCAGCGAGATGCAACCGCACTCGGGGTTCCAATCCTTGACGGTAGGTCGTCAGTAAAAGCCTGTTCGCTCCATCCACTGGAGGCCGCCAGAGTCCTAAACTGAAGGGCATATTCATTGATAGACATTTTTCCTTGTTTTAGATTATACAGCTTCTCACCAATGGAAGAGTCCCAAGCTGGTCTGCCGAAAACTTCACGGAAATGGTAGATGAAGCTAGAATAAGACTGGATAACTGGGTTATTTTGAGTCCAGAGAGAATCTGCCCGCAGTAGTGCTTTACGTGGCAGCTGGGAAATAATAAAGGCTACCTTTGAACGGTTAGTGGGGTACAAGTGCGGTTGCATCTCCAGGACCAGCGAACATTGAAGGAGGAATCCGCTGCATTCTTCCGCTGCATTCTTCCGCCGAACCAGAGTAGGGCGCCGGCCTGGCCATGGGACTGGCGTGAACGGCAGGTGAGGAAGTGATGACAGGGTCGGCGGAAGTGCTCGCTGGTGTAGGAGGTGCTGGTGTTGCCATGAGTGTTCGTCGGAGTGCATCAACCAGATCTTGAAAGGGGTCCGTGAGGCTCATGCTTGTGCCTGGCGGTGCTGGTACGGTCATCTGTTACGGATCACTCGGGAAGCTGAGGAGTAACAGAATGAAGATGTTTATTGTACACAGACACAAGCAGAGGAGCAGGTAGTGATGAGTGACAATGAGGATGGATCCGTGAAGGTAGGGTGAAGACTTCTTGGAGGGACGGTGAGCCACACACACACACACTTGGGGAACTGGGTCTTCGGAGGGAATCGCTGGAGAGAGTAGAAGAGTTAGTCCTTATAGTAAGCATACAGGAATGGTCTTGTCGCGAACGTGACTGGACAATGTTTGAGTGCGTGTGTGTGGCTTTTATGGTGCTGCGGTGATAGGCTGGTGATGAGGATCAGGTGGATGTGATTTAGAACTCCGGTGAGGGTGTGCGTTGTGATTGTGTGGAGGTGGAACCTGGCGTGTTTGTAACAACAGATTGATAAAGAGCTCAGAAATATTTATTTCAATATGCAATAAAAGGAAACCGTACACTTTAAAAACTGCTAGATCCGATTACTTTTCTTCTCTTTTAGAAGAAAACAAACATAACCCCAGGCATTTATTCAATACAGTGGCTAAATTAACGAAAAATAAAGCCTCAACAAGTGTTGACATTTCCCAACACCACAGCAGTAAAGACTTTATGAACTACTTTACTTCTAAAATCGATACTATTAGAGATAAAATTGCAACCATTCAGCCGTCAGCTACAGTATCACATCAGACTATAGTGCACTATAGACCCTCTGAGGAACAGTTCCACTCATTCTCTACTATAGGAGAGGAAGAATAGTATAAACTTGTTAAATCATCTAAACCAACAACATGTATGTTAGACCCTATACCATCTAAGCTCCTAAAAGAGGTGCTTCCAGAAGTCATAGATCCTCTTCTGACTATTATTAATTCCTCATTGTCATTAGGATATGTCCCCAAAACCTTCAAACTGGCTGTTATTAAGCCTCTCATTAAAAAACCACAACTTGACCCCAAAGAACTAGTTAATTATAGACCAATCTCGAATCTCCCTTTTCTGTCCAAGATACTAGAAATGGTGGTATCCTCACAATTATATTCCTTCTTAGAGAAAAATGGTATATGTGAGGATTTCCAGTCAGGATTTAGACCGTATCATAGTACTGAGACTGTTCTTTTTAGAGTTACAAGTGATCTGCTCTTATCATCTGATCGTGGGTGTATCTCTCTATTAGTTTTATTGGATCTTAGTGCTGCGTTTGACACAATTGACCACAACATTCTTTTGCATAGACTTGAACACTTTGTTGGCATCAGTGGAAGTGCATTAGCATGGTTTAAATCGTACTTATATGACCGCCATCAGTTCGTAGCAGTGAATGAAGATGTATCCTATCGATCACAAGTGCAGTATGGAGTACCTCAAGGCTCAGTACTAGGGCCGCTACTCTTCACGCTTTATATGTTACCCTTGGGAGATATCATCAGGAAACATGGTGTTAGCTTTCACTGTTATGCTGATGATACTCAGCTCTATATTTCTTCGCGGCCCGGTGAAACACACCAATTTGAAACACTAATGGAATGCATAGTCGATATAAAAAACTGGATGACGAGTAATTTCTAACTGCTAAATTCTGAAAAAACAGAGGTGTTAATTATAGGACCTAAAAACTCCGCTTGTAATAACCTAGAACACTGTCTAAGACTTGATGGTTGCTCTGTCAATTCTTCGTCATCAGTTAGGAACCTAGATGTGCTATTTGATCGCAATCTTTCCTTAGAAAGCCACGTTTCTAGCATTTGTAAAACTGCATTTTTCCATCTCAAAAATATATCTAAATTATGGCCTATGCTCTCAATGTCAAATGCAGAAATGTTAATCCATGCATTTATGACTTCAAGGTTAAATTATTGTAATGCTTTATTGGGTGGTTGTTCTGCACGCTTAGTAAACAAACTACAGCTAGTCCAAAATGCAGCAGCAAGAGTTCTTACTAGAACCAGGAAGTATGACCATATTAGCCCGGTCCTGTCAACACTGCACTGGCTCCCTATCAAACATCGTATAGATTTTAAAATATTGCTTATTACTTATAGAGCCCTGAATGGTTTAGCACCTCATTATTTGAATGAGCTCCTTTTACATTATAATCCTCTACGTCCGCTACGTTCTCAAAACTCAGGCAATTTGATAATACCTAGAATATCAAAATCAACTGCGGGCGGCAGATCCTTTTCCTATTTGGCGCCTAAACTCTGGAATAACCTACCTAACATTGTTCGGGAGACAGACACACTCTTGCAGTTTAAATCTAGATTAAAGACCCATCTCTTTAACCTGGTTTACACATAACATACTAATATGCTTTTAATATCCAAATTCGTTAAAGGATTTTTAGGCTGCATTAATTAGGTAAACCGGAACCGGAAACACTTCCCATAACACCCTATGTACTTGCTACATCATTAGAAGAATGAAAACTCAGGCAATTTGATAATACCTAGAATATCAAAATCAACTGCGGGCGGCAGATCCTTTTCCTATTTGGCGCCTAAACTCTGGAATAACCTACCTAACATTGTTCGGGAGACAGACACACTCTTGCAGTTTAAATCTAGATTAAAGACCCATCTCTTTAACCTGGTTTACACATAACATACTAATATGCTTTTAATATCCAAATTCGTTAAAGGATTTTTAGGCTGCATTAATTAGGTAAACCGGAACCGGAAACACTTCCCATAACACCCTATGTACTTGCTACATCATTAGAAGAATGGCATCTACGCTAATATTTGTCTGTTTCTCTCTTATTCCGAGGTCACCGTAGCCACCAGATCCAGTCTGTATCCAGGTCAGAGGGATCCAGTATGTATCCAGACCAGATGGTGGATCAGCACCTAGAATGGAACTCTATTGCCCTGAAATACAGCGGAGACCAGGACAACTAGAGCCCCAGATACAGATCCCCTGTAAAGACCTTGTCTCAGAGGACCACCGGGACAAGACCACAGTAAACAGATGATTCTTCTGCACAATCTGACTTTGCTGCAGCCTGGAATTGAACTACTGGTTTCGTCTGGTCAGAGGAGAACTGGCCCCCCAACTGAGCCTGGTTTCTCCCAAGGTTTTTTTTTCTCCATTCTGTCACCGATGGAGTTTCGGTTCCTTGCCGCTGTCGCCTCTGGCTTGCTTAGTTGGGGTCACTTCATCTACAGCGATATCGTTGACTTGATTGCAAATAAATGCATAGACACTATTTAACTGAACAGAGATGACATCACTGAATTCAATGATGCACTACCTTTAACTATGCATGTGAATGCATGTGCCCACTGGGCACAGTTTACCTGATGCCACCGGGGTGGTGTTGCACTGATGGCTTGAGCCCGCCATCGCTGCTTGCAGCTATATTTATTTTTATTTTTTATGAACCTTCCGGGGGCTTTTGGGGGCCTTAACATACTCAAAAACTCTTGAAAATTGGCACACACATTGGAACCTGCGGCCATCAGGACGCCGCAGAGGCTGGGACCCGGGCGTGTCACAGGGGCTCTTCAGCGCCCCCTGGAACACAGTCAGAAATCTTGAACCATAGCTCACAAATACTTGCATGGATTTAAATGAAACTCAGTACACTTATAGATCTCATTGAGCTGAACAACTTTTGCCCTCTATGTCATAGGCTCCGCCCTACAGGAAGTCAGCTATTCAGGGCTGTTTAAAAAAAAGCACGCTCTGGAATTTGAAATACTCCTCTGAGGTCTTTCAACCGTTTGCCTTGAAACTCGGTGAACATGATCTCAAGACATTGGGGATGACAAATTGCCAGGGGATTTTTGATATCTCGAACGGTTTGCCCATGGCGTGGCATTGAAATTAGGGCAACAAATTTGAAACAGGAAATGTCTAATAACATCCACATACATTGACTGACTTTCATCAAACTTCATCGGAGTGTTCATTGTATTATGCCGCTCGTATATATATAACTATTAGGGGTCTTAGTTATAGCGCCACCAACTGGCAGCAGGAAGTGTGTCATTTTCAAAATGTTTTGAATTCATCATCTTATTTTTACTCAATTTGCTTCAAACTTCATCAGAATAATGAAAAAACATGGCAGATGAAAATCTGTTGTGGGGATATTGATATCTAATACAGTGTTGCCATGGCAACTTGTCAAACTTAAATATTATTTTCTGGTGCGTTTGAGGCAGATAACCAGCTCAGAATTACATGAAACTCAAAACACATATCAGTTCTAATGATATATAGACAATGTCAATGTTCAATATTTTTGAAATATCAGTAGAAAGGGAAACATTAATTGTCTTGTATTTTTAAATTGCAGCTTCCAACCACTTCAAAATCATTTTTCATAAAGATAAGACGTCATTCTGAGGAAATATGCATAATTTCACTACTTTACAACACTGTATGATTAAAAGAAAATTAAAAAACTGTCAGACATCTGATCTCACTCTGAGGCCACTCTGTCAGTGTGAGGGAAGGGAGGAGGATGTGTTGAGTGGGAGGGGGTGGGGTGGGGTGGTTGTGGGCCTGCCTAACAGACAGAGAGAGAGAGATAGAGAGAGTTAACATCTCTTTAATCACCAGAAAAAATAAATAAATAATCAGTAATTGTGTGTTGTTGATTTATTTTTATATTTATTTTCATCATTACAGCTTAAGAAATCTCTTAGGCCTTATCATTTTCTGTCAGTTTTAGAGGGAAAAAAACCTAGTACAATTTAATTTGTAGGATTTTGACAACATAGTTTTATATAATTAGGTTAATAATTAAGTGTGCGCAATAATTTAATAATTTAAAGATAAAAAAATACATACATGTGGACTTATGATTTTTTTTTTTACTTATCTTTTTTTTAATATTCTGCAAATAATAATTTGAAACCCATTTGGTACTATGAAAAAACATCTTGTGACATGACATGTATCTACATTAACACAAAATCTCATGGATATAACAGTAAAACAGTTCAGCTCAGATGAAGACTAAGCTGTAATGCAGGCAAAAAATATTTTACAAATGCTTATAGATCAATAAAATCATTTTAAATGTTTTTTCACTGAATGCATAATAATTAGGCACATTGATATTCTGATTATATTTTTTTTCCAAGCACGTTTTACCAATTCCAAATCACATCAATCTTAAAAACTACTAAGCATTTGGTATTTAATAATTTATTAGTGATATATAATTGTCCTTGAAGGCTGGAAGTGAAAAACTCCTTATATTCACGAGGGCTGAATTATTAGGCATGTTTTATTTTACTGATAAAATGACCTTCACTTAATTAGAATAACATGCTGAAGTATTGTGTAATACTGTATATTAAGACTAATTCTTGATAGGCTTTATGAACAGATAAGTTTTGAGTGATTCTTGAAGGATCAGCACCACATCTTGTTTTACCACTGTTTAAAGAATTTATCTTACAGAACAGGGGTCGGGAATGCACAGCTGTTGAGCCGCACCTGGCTCTTTGACATAAGTCATGTGGATCGCCATATGACAGAAAATAATACATCACTATAGATCGGCGATTTGTTGCAGAGTCTACATATGCTGATAAAAGGTTTAAAATAATATTTTTTTACCTGGCAATGTGTTTTCAGTGCACATTCAGTGCTGTTTGCGAGAGTCACGACAGCAAACCACTGACTTGTCTATGGTAACATAGAGCTGATAAACTGAATCTGCTTCGTAGCTTGTTAGTTTGTGGCAATAGCCGGAAAAAAAAGATTTTTTGAACAGCAGAAAAAAAGTGACCAGACTGAAAACATATACTTTGTGCCAAGAGCCAGTATGAAACATTTCGCCGGTTACTTTGGCTTTTTCCACGCAGCTTTCAGCGGATGGGACCTTTACTAATAAAGGAACTAGGGCTGTGTGATATGGACAAAAAAAATAATTGAAATTGAATTGATTTCGATTACGATTTTGACACACACACAGACATGCTTTACAATAATAAATGCATTCATTATGAATTTTAAACATATTTTCTAAAGAAAACCAATTAGAACTTCATCTAAAAGTTTTAACATGTCTCTAGAACAGACAACTCAAAATAGTCACTGTAAAGGTGTGACAATGTCAAACATATGGCAAAAAAATAACTAAATAAATCCCGTATCCAGGGATTTGTTTTTTCTTTTATCCCATGCATTGGTCATAGAGCTCATTGTAGCGGTGCCTCAGGTTTGAAATATATTTGTTATACAATCTGTCTGCACTGCGTATACAGTATGTTTGTGCAGTTTAGAAGCAGCATCGAGAGCGCGTTATTGTAACGCAAAAGCACATTAAAATAATGCCCAAGCACGAATCTCTCCGCTCACATGCAGATTTCCTTTGCTTTGTCAGAAACCAGACACACATGCTCAGATACATGCTGCTTTCGCTTGGAGAGAGTGATCATGGCCACCACCAGATGGAGCTATTGGATTACTTTTAAATAATTGTTGTAGAAACGTGTATAGAGCATTCAAACCATTTATAAAAATCTTTCAAAGAAAAATAATACGTATTTTAAAAAGCTAATGAATTTTACTGGTAATATAGTTTTATATAATCATTTCACATAATGTTTATAGATCATTGAAATGATTTTTAAAAAATGGTTATAAATCATGAAAAGTGTTGGCAACAATTTATAATATGTTAAATTGCGAAGATCTTGAGCTTTCATTAAAGGGCGTGTCCATGGCGTCCTGACAAATCACTTCACATGCTAGATAAGATCTCTGCCCTTAACAGATCTACATGCCCATATTCAGTTATAGTCACAGCGCCACCTGCTGGCAACAGGAAGTGACATGTTTTACGCTGCGACAAACTACTCCTAGAAATTTTTTGACATTAATGGATTTTTTCAGTCTAATCTAAAGGCCTGTGCAATGTTAAATTGTGGAGATCTTGAGTTTTTGTTATAGGGCGTGTCCATGGCGCTATGACAAAATTTGATGTCTCGCCACAGCAAGAGAAGTTGTTGTAAGTCAGGAATAAAACGTTCGATCTTCCCCAAACTTCACATGTTCGATAAGAGTCCTGGCCTTAACACATCTGAAGGCCAATATTCCATTATAATGATAGCGCCACCTGCTGGCAACACAAAGATTGGCACATATAAATGACTTTGACATATTCCAATTATGTTTATGACTTGAAATGCATATTTCTCACCATTCACCTTTTTACTAAAGCCACTCGCTGCCGGTGAGCCCGGGTGCGAGGACCCGTTCATCGCCGCTTGCAGCTTTAATTTTTTTTTATTCTTCTAATTTTTTTCCAAGGTTTCGGGGGGCTTTTGGGGTCCTTAACATGCTTAAAAAGTCTTGAAAATTGGCACACACCTTGGAACCTCTGGCCATTAGGGCCGGGCAGAGACTGATACACGGGCACGGCACAGGGGTTCTACAGCGCCCCCTGTAGTACTGAGGGCCATATATCATGCATACTTGCACGTATACATATGAAACTCGGTACATATATATAACTCATCAAACCAAACAACTTTCACACTGCATGTCATAAGCTCCGCCCTACAGGAAGTTGGCTATTTAGGGTTTTATGAAAAACACATGCTCTGGAATTTGATATACCACAAAACTCGGTGAACATGATCTCAAGACATTGGGGATGCTAAATTGCGAAGAGATTTTTGATATCTCGAACGGTTTGCCCGTGGTGAGATGTTAAAATTATGGCGAGAAATGAGAAACAGGAAATGTCTAATAACATCCACATACATTTCCTGAGTTTGATCAAACTTCATCGGTTTGTTCATTGTATGATTCCGTATACATGTGACTATTAGGAGTCAAAGTTATAGTGCCACCAACTGGCAGCAGGAAGTGTGTCATTTTCAAAATGCTTTGAATTCAGCATCTTATTTTTACTCAATTTGCTTCAAACTTCATCAGAATAATGAAAAAACACGGCCGAAGAAAATCTGTAGTGGGGATATTGATATCTAATATTCACATCTAATTGATGTCTATTGATATCTAATTATATTATCTAATATAATTCACACTGAAGGCATTAAAACTATGAATTAACACATGTGGAATTATATATGGAATTATATACATAACAAAAAAGTGTGAAACAACTGAAAATATATCATATTCTAGGTTTTTCAAAGTAGCCACCTTTTGCTTTGATTACTGCTTTGCACACTCTTGGCATTCTCTTGATGAGCTTCAAGAGGTAGTCACCTGAAATGGTCTTTTCCAACAGTCTTGAAGGAGTTCCCCGAGAGATGCTTAGCACTTGTTGGCCCTTTTGCCTTCTGTCTTCAGTCCAGCTCACCCCTAAACCATCTCGATTGGGTTCAGGTCCGGTGACTGTGGAGGCCAGGTCATCTGGCGCAGCAACCCATCACTCTCCTTCTTGGTCAAATAGCCCTTGATGCCTTCAGTGTGACTCTACAATTTTCATAGTCATGAAAATAAAGAAAACTCTTTGAATGAGAAGGTGTGTCCAAACTTTTGGTCTGTACTGTATATATATATATATATATATATATATATATATATATATATATATATATATATATATATATATATAGTAGGAGGCAGTTTAGGGATGTTAAAGGTTTTGTCCACTGGGTGGTGAGGTGGCTATGTCTAATAAGAGCATCTGAGCAACAAGTGTGTGCGTTGGAAATTGAGAAGGACATGGTTTTGAGCGCATGACAGAGTAGCTCGCAAGGTGGATTGTAGTTGTATGTGGTCCATAAGGTATGGCTTTGTGTGTACATGTGAACAAGGAGAGGCCACAAGAAGTTTGAGATCATGTTTAATGGAGCTCAAGTAATGAAGAAAGACATTTGTTATGCATCTACATCCGTCTGCATGAACACTTGTTTGTAGGTGATCTAAACTTGCTTACTCCTATTATCAATGGCAACGGCATTGGAAGGCCAGTACATTATATATATATATATATATATATATATATATATAATTGCATTTTTTATATTTCATTTTTGTAAATAACGTAATAATTTATAGATGATAAAATGATCCTTAAAAAAGTATGAAAATACAATGATTGAACTTTATAGATATGCTGTCACGACGGGGATACAAGGATTCACAGAGAGAGAACCAATTGCGAGTACGTCTTTATTAAGGGGTAATCCTAAGAGCATACACAATCCAGGCATGAGTCGAAACCAAAACATCAATCCAAACATAAACACAAGGCAAGGGCACGAACTGACGGACATGAATTAAACAAGGAATCTGTACACATGCTAAGACAGACTGGGTTAAATACACAAGGAGAGACAAACGCTAATAGGAAACTGACAGAGTGTGATGATTGGTAACTAGTGACAGCTGGGTGCAATAATTAAGCAGAGGACGTGAGGAATGTGGTTCATAAAGTGACAGACACCTTGGGGAAGGAGAACATCTAGTGGATTCCCAGGGAACACAACCCAGACACTGTGACAATACCCCCCCTCTACGGAGCAGCTCCCAAACGCTCCACGACAAGACACAAAACAGAGACCAGGAGGGAGGCGGACAGGTGGAGGCTCAGGGGGAGGGACGGAGGGTCAGAAAAGAAACATGGGGAACAGACACCAGAAGTGTAAACACAAAAACAGGGAGACCAGGAGGGAGGCGGACCAGAGGAGGTTCAGGGGGAGGGACGGAGGGCCAGGCTAACAGATGGGAACAGACAGAAGACACAACAGAAACCAAAAAACACAAAACATAAGTCCATGAAGGACATCATGTGGCGCCCACCAGGGCGGAACAGAAGATCACCACAACCGTGTGATCAGGGCGGAAGTCCCCCAGGGCGGAGCAGAAGACCACCACCACCGTGTGGTCAGGACGAGAGTCCCCCAGGGCGGAGCAGAAGACCACCACAACCATGTGGTCAGGGCGGAAGCCCCCCAGGGCGGAGCAGAAGACCACCACAACCGTGTGGTCAGGGGGGAAGCCCCCCAGGGCGGAGCAGAAGACCACCACAACAACCGTGTGGTCAGGACGAATGCCCCCCAGGGCGGAACAGAAGACCACCACAACCGTGTGATCAGGACGAGAGCCCCGCAGGGTGGAGCAGACGTCCGTGCGGCCGGACCAATGGGACGACGAAACTCTGGTAGTCCCAAGGTGTTTCTGCTGGACTCCAGAAGATCGGTGCTGGCCTGACTCTGCTCACAAAGATCATTGGTGACCGGCATTTGTTCATGAAGGTCAATGGTGACTTGCCTTTGTTCTTGAAGATCACCAGTTACTTGACTCTGTCCTTGAAGATCACCGGTGACTTGACTCTGTCCCTGAAGATCACCAGTGACTTGACTCTGTCCCTGAAGATCACCGGTGACTTGACTTGCCTCTGGAAGGTCAACGGTGACTTGACTTGCCTCTGGACGGTCATCGGTGACTAGCCCTGACTCTGGAAGGTCATCGGTGACTAGCCCTGACTCTGGAGGGTCATCGGTGACTAGCCCTGACTCTGGAGGGTCATCGGTGACTAGCCCTGACTCTGGAGGGTCATTGGTGACTGGCCCTGACTCTGGAGGGTCATCGGTGACTGGCCCTGACTCTGGAGGGTTCTCGGTGACTAGCCCTGACTCTGGAGGGTTCTCGGTGACTAGCCCTGACTCTGAAGGGTCCACGAACACCTGACTTGACTCTGGAGGGTCCCTAGGAGCCTGACTCGACTCTGGAGAGTTCACTGGAACCTGACTCGGCTCTGGAGAGTTCACTGGAACCTGACTCGACTCTGGAGAGTTCACTGGAATCTGACTCGACTCTGGGGGGTCAACAGGAACCTGACTCGACTCTGGAGAGACTACTGGAACCTGACTTGACTCTGGAGGGTCAACTGGAACCTGACTCGGCTCTGGAGGGTCAACTGGAACCTGACTCGACTCTGGAGGGTCAACTGGAACCTGATTCGACTCTGGAGGGTCAACTGGAACCTGACTCGACTCTGGAGGGTCAACAGGAACCTGACTCGACTCCGTAGGGTCAGCTGTGGCTGTAATCCTGTGCAGCAGCACTGGGCAAGCAGCCATCTTGGGCCATGACTCTGGACAGGTGGCCATTTTGTGCTTTGGTGCTGGGCTGGCGACCATCTTGTGCTGTGGCGCTGGGCTGGCAGCCATCCTGTGCTGTGGCGTGGGATTGGCGGCCATCTTGGGCAATGCCTCTGGACGGGCGGCCATCTTGGACCGTGGCTCTGGACCGGTGGCCAACTTGGGCATTGGCGCTGGGTTAGCGGCCATCTTGTGCTGTGGCACTGGGTTGGCAGCCATCTTGTGCTGTGGCGCTGGATTGGCGGCCATCTTGGGCCATGACTCTCACCCTGCCTCGTGGCGCTGGACTAGCGGCCATCATGGGCAGTGGCTTCCTCTCTCCTCTCTGTCCGCCATGGTGAGACGGTGGCTCTAATCCATCTCACACGAGCCCCGGGTCGAAGGGAGGCCATGGTTGAGAGCGGTGCTGAGTCTCCTCTCGACCACTCCCTCCTCGGCGACCTCTCCTGGTCCCCCGGAATACCACCAGGCGAGTTCCCTCAAATCCATTCCTCTCCCGCTCTGTGGCTGGGGAGGAGACATAAGCTGACATACCGCTGGCTCTTGCAGTGACGGATTCCTTCTGTCACGACCGGGATACAAGGATTCACAGAGAGAGAACCAATTGCGAGTACGTCTTTATTAAGGGGTAATCCAAAGAGTATAAACAATCCAGGCATGAGTCGAAACCAAAACATCAATCCAAACATAAACACAAGGCAAGGGCACGAACTGACGGAAATGAATTAAACAAGGAATCCGTACACATGCTAAGACAGACCGGGTTAAATACACAAGGAGAGACAAACGCTAATGAGAAACTGACAGAGGGTGATGATTGGTAACTAGTGACAGCTGGGTGCAATAATTAAGCAGAGGACGTGAGGAATGTGGTTCATAAAGTGACAGACACCGTGGGGAAGGAGGACATCTAGTGGATTCCCAGGGAACACAACCCAGACACTGTGACATATGCTCAAGAAAAAAACATTTATAACTGTATTTATAACTGCTTAATAACGCCTATTAAAGGAGTGCTATTATGCTGTTTCAGTTTTTCAACTTTAGTTAGTCTGTAATGTTGCTGTTTCAGCATAAAAAAGTTCTGCAAAGTTGCAAAGCCCGATTCAAAAGTAGAAATTTTATTTAACAAAAAACAACTTGCAAAAAACAACCTGTTTGGACTAAAACAAATATTTTCTGGGATTTCTGATATCACAAATATGGACGAATGGGATTAAACTTGGTTGAGCTGCACTAGAGAAGGCAATGAGTGTGATATATACGTAGTTGACCATGAAGGCTGGAAGAAAAAAAACTCCTTATATTCAGGTGTGAAGAATTATTAGGCATTTTTTCCTTTACTGATAAAATGAGCCAAAAATAAAGGTTTAACTGAAAATTCAAAATTATTAGATCCCCATGAGAATTATTCAAAATAAGAGCAGTACAGTAATTGCAAAGTGCAAAATGCTTACTGCGTCAGAAGGGTCAGAAAAAAACAAGTGGAGAAGAATAGGAACACATTAACTGCAAAATAATTAAGAATTAAAGTGAAGAATCAGGTGTGAAACTATCAGGGAGCATTTATTCTACAGTACCACCATTTTCCAGAGCTGCAACTTTCCTGGAGTCTGCAGAATTACAAGGTGTCAGGTTCTGAGAGACTTAAAAGATCCCAAAAAATGATTTAATAAGAATACCATGAAGTATTGTGAAATACTATAAATTAAGACTTTATATAAAGGCTTTATGAACAGATAGGTTCTGAGTGACTCTTGAAGGACCAGCACCACCTCTTGTACGACGATTTGAGGAATGTATCTTCCAGAATCTGGCATTAGATTTAGGAGATCATTTTTATTCCATCTCCTATCATGAAAAGTCTGTCTTGCAGAATTGACTAAAAATTAATCATCACATTAATTCCTAATTCTTTTGCAATTATTTCTCATGAGGATTTCATAATTTTCGACTTTCCAGTTTGAGTTAAAACTCTTTTTTAGCGCATTTCATCTGTAAAAGAAAACATGACTTCTGCACACCTGAATATAAGGAGTTTTACTCTTCCAGCTTTCATGGACAATTATATATTACTCATAAATGATTAAATAAAAAAATAATGGTAGTTATTAAGATTAATATGGTTTGGAATATGGATTAAATGTGCTTGGGGAAAAAAATCACAATAAAACAATGTTTTTAAGTTTAAATTTGGAATATTAACTGGCATGAATGAATGCTATATAATTATTGTTCATGTTAACATAGTTAATGTTTATAAATGAAATCTTATTTTAAAGTTATAAATATATATATATATATAGTTCTGTGAATGTGATTTCAAAGTCTAGATGATTCGGATTAACCCTTTAACCGCCGTATCCCTTAAAACCTGACTGCCAGAGGGTTGTAAATGCATCTGCCCGCTGAGCACCATTTTCCTTATGCCACCGGCGTGGCGTTCGCACAGATGGCTTGAGCCCGCCATCGCTGCTTGCAGCTATATTAGTAGAAATTGAAGTTGCAATTCTAACTGAAATCAACTCTGTGTTTTTTTCATGTTTAATACTGTAAAGCAATTTACATATTTATCTTAACACAGCAGAGTGGGTAGCATTGAGATGTTTGCTAACATTATATCCCTCAATGAAAAAAATAACTTTGCTGTGAATATATCAGGGCTTTTATATAAACCATTCAGATTCATAGATTCAGTGTTACTGTACCTGACGGGGCTCAAACTCCCAGTTGTGTATGACTCTAGACGGAATAATGGCTGTGTTGTTCCAGTGGCAGCTGCTGCAGTAATACTGACCTGTATAATCACACTGCCGTGCCTCATTAGGAACACCCCCTACACAACACAAGACAACGTTTTACAATTTCCTATGCAAGGGAATTCTAACAATCAAAGTTAACTCACTATTTTCCCCATTATAGAGTAATTATTACAACCCTGAATCTAGCACTTCTGACTATGACCAAAGATAATTTAACAAAAACGAGAAAAAAAACAAAAAACAAACAAACAAACATCTGTTCACATGTGTGTCATCATCAGGGACAAAAATAAATGTTGGAAAAGCAATAGAAGATGTGATATCTGATTGGAAAGAGACTTACGTAGAGAGATGGGTGTCCGACACTCAGCACATCTGTAGTCCTGTTTGTCTAAACCAACTTCAGGACAGATGCTGACTTCATACTCAGACTGATGGCTGACCTTTGACCTCACACATGGTTTGTTGATAAGATGCATACACTTGCTATGACAGCGGTAATAACAACCTGGTACCAGAAATGGAAAGTAATTTATATTAATATTAAAACCAAACATTAAAGGGATAGTTCACCTTCAGTTGATCCCCTTTGACGTAAAGGCATTGGCATAGTGTTTTTCCCATACTATGAAAATCAATGGAGACCAGCAGCTGAAGGAGTTATATCAGTTCTATCAACTTTATAGTTCTATCATGCTTTATTAGTATTTTTGTTCTTTTAGGAGCTTGACAGCAACTGGGGACTTAAATTTTTATGAAAGTAGTGTTTTATTGAAATGAGCTGCATAATAATATTTCTTTGGGAAATGGTTTGAAATGACAGTACTTAAATGTGTTTTTAATAAAATGTTGCATTGGGTTCAGTTGAGATGGTCTGACCTGTGCAGGTGTACCAGGTCTGAATGAGGCCCCATATGATAGTGCTACATTTGTCACACATCTGTTTGACACTCTTGCTCTTCTCCTTTGAGAATCGATGCTCTAACAGAACCTGCAGGTTCGGCTCATCTTCCTCTGGGTCCTGTTTATATCCAACACAACAGTTAAACACAAAATTCCACAATTTATTTATACGATTTACCACTAGCCAAATATTTAGAAAACTAACTGCATTTATGTTTCTCATCAATTAAAATTTTTTTTTTTACATTTTAACATATGAATAGTACCATATCAATGTATTTGAATACTTATTATGATGCTTACATTGTAAATCTATAAAAGTATATGTGTACATCACATTTTAATTAACATGTGCATTTAAAGGGGAAAGACAATAAAAGATTTAGCCCATCTTTAGCTTTGACTGAAGTCAACAAATGTGTTTCTAAAAATATTGTATTTTTTGTTTAAAGCCTATTTTACAGTGACAGAGAGAGCTCAGTGTGCTGCAACTTAAGAAAACACATGCAAATAGAAAAAGCACCAGCAAATTAGGAAAACATCATCAGTTTGACAACACATGTAATGCAAAAAAAAAATCACAACACAGCCAAATACAGAAATGTGCTGAAAATACTCAAAACAACACAATCAAATACAGAAACATGCTGCAAATATGCCCAATGCTACCAAATACAGAAACAAACTGCAAGAGGCACACACCACAACAGAACCTTTATGAAAATGTACCAGGGATTTAATACAAATAAAACCAAAATAACATGGTTACTTATAGTTAAACTGTAGCAACCACAAATTAACTATGGTTTTGCTACACTAACCATAGTTTAACCATGATATTTGTAGTAAAACTGTGGTTATAAAATGGTAGACTATACGCCAAAAAACGTGGTGACACTCTCTATGAAGCCTGTATTTATAATACATTATAAGGGTATTCTTAAGGCATTATAATGAATGCATAATGCATTATAAAAAAAAAAAAAAAAAAAAACGTATACTATATCAACTCATGAATAATCATAACAACAATTATAATACATCATAATATGTATTTGTGGTTATAAGTTTAAGATTATTTATAACACTCAAACACTGTTAAATTTACTTCATTTACAGTATAATGGACTGTATCATATCTTGACATTGTTTAATTCAGATCTGCACAGTATCTTACTACAGCTTGTGAGTGGTTAGATGTTGAGTGTTATGTGAGTGTTTCTGTGGAGCTAATGTTAATGTTTGATTGTCCCCTTAATCATTCGACTATAAGCAACTTTGCAACTACATGTCAACTAACTTCCATTAGAGTATTAGTATGCTCAAGAATGGTAGAATCTAATATGGTAGAGTAAGCAAGATGTACTTGCAAAAGACACTTATAGTCAGTATATCTGTTGGTTGACCATCAAAATAAAGTGTTAGCATATATTAACAGTAGCAAACATACTAATAATCCAATTACTGCTAGATGACATGTAGTGGCAGAGTTATCAAAAGCTGTCTAAAGGGTACCATCAACATAATCAAACTGATATTACAATAAAAATAGTTTGGTAACACTTTCTATGAAGCCTGTATTTAGAATACATTATATGGTTATTCTTAAGGCATTATAATGAATGCATAATGCATTATAAAAAACCTTATAATATGTTGTATCATCATGAATATTCATGAGAACAGTTTTAGTTAGGGCTGCACGATGTGTCGCTTAAGCATCGATATCGCGATGTACAAATCCACGATAGTCACATCGCAGGATGTGTGATGTAGGCTGTCGTAGTTGATCCGTTATTCATTAACCGTACGGGCCAGCTGCTCCCCAGCCCACAACGAATGTGATTCACAGATTAATTGCACAGCTTAACCATCATAGAGTGAAGGTTTATGTTTTTAAGTCATGTCAGTTTAACAGGGCGCATATAAGAAAGAGCAGAGAGAGAGAGAGAGAGAGAGAGAGAGAGAGAGCGTGCGAGAGAGCCCCGGCCGCGCGCGCATGCTCACCTTCACCGTCTTCAAACAACACGAGCGCTGTCTTGCTCTCTCTCCCTCGCGCATATTAATCAATCAATTGACATGATGGTGTCGAACAACAACAACAAAAAAAAACTATCCAGTGATGAAATGTTTTCTGTTTTGTCAAATCTTGTGCGATATCCTAAACTGCAGAGATAATTACACAACGTGTGCCGTACACGTCTGATTCGCGAACTAATGATTCCTTTGAACCGATTCAATTTAATGAACTGACCTGTCCAACACTGAACTCACGAGACGTCTGAATTGGTGTATACAATAATTTGTAAAGTATACACTTTACAATAAAGTTCTATTTCTTAAACTATTTAACTACATTATGCCACGTTTCCACCACAGGAACTTTACCCAGGAACTAGGGACTTTGGCCTGGTACTTGGTGTGTTTCCACCGCAGGAACCAGGAACTAAATTAAGTTCCAGGTAAAAAATGCCCCTCAGAAAGTCCCTGCTGCCGAAGTAGTACTTTTTCAAAGTTCCGGAACTTTCGGGGGCGGGACTTGGGCGCTAAAAATCCTGATTGGTTGAGTTCACGCAGCATTGGTTGAGTTCAACCACCATTTATTCTGATCATTTTCAAAATATGACTGTTATTTGTTTCATGAAATGTCATTTTAAAAGTATTTCAGGTGAGAATGTAGTTGTTTAAAACTCAAACCTGTGGTTTATTTATAAAGACAGCACTTATTTAAAAATGTGTTTCACCGATCTCTGAGACGGTGAGCTCCATGCGATCAGCGGGAGTTCAGTTATCATGTATCCGCCGAAAGCAGCCTCACCTCGGCTAGACCTTCTGATATATGTCACTGGCTCTGATGTCTCTTTAGTGGTTGAACATAAAATATAATTCGTTTTGGGTAAATCTAACAGGTTATCTTTGGTTTGTATTCAATTTATCTATATGTTAAAATGAAAATAAAAAAGGCAAATGTATACAGTATAATATTTCGTTTCATTGAAAATGGCTGTATATACACATATCCCTGAACTAATTACATGTCTGCAGCTGTTATTATGTTTAAATGAAAACGAAAGGAGGCAGTGGTATTTGATATCCCATTTCGTTTTATTGTAAATGTAAAGAGAGGAAAATTGCAGTAACCAAGGCGAGCTGACTGCTGTTATAAAATACGCTGATGTTTGCATATTTACCGGATTTACGTCGTCACAGACATCACACTCCCGAGTCGAATGCACAAAGCCTGAACTACCGAGGATGCACGTCCAAAATCATACAACATACAACATTGTTAATTTCAACATTTAGGCTATAGCCTTCATTGTTGAAATCAAAAGTTGTACAGTATTTGTTAACATAGTTAATGCACTGTGAAGTAACATTACCAAACAATTGAACAGCTGTGTTTTTATAAACTAAGATAAACAAAGATTAATAAATATAGTAACAAAAGTATTGCTCGTGGTAAGTTCATGTTAGTTAATATGTTAACAATTCAAACCATATCCTAAAGTTACAAACAAATAATTTACTCTAATTTAAATAATACTCTGATGTAAGTGTGCTCACCCCATTTTTATTTGTAAGAAAAAATTTGATTAGATTTCATATTGCAATAAAAATAAAATCTTGCAATGTCATTTTTTCCCAATATCGTGCACCCCTAGTTTTAATATATTATAATATTTACTTATTTTTGGTTATAGCTTTATGATGAATATGATGTTATATAACACAATGAACATGTTGCATCCACTTTTACAATGGATAATATTTCTCAGTTATAATGTATTATCAGTCTCATATCTTGCCATTTTTCTTATGCTACTTAAAGCTTTCAAATACCACTTATAAGTAGTAATATTACACCCTTACCAGGTGGATGCTGCACACTGGTGGTGGATGAGGAGATACCCCCTGACAATGTAAAGTGCTTTGAGTGCTTAGAAAAGTGCTATATAAATGTAATTATTATTATTATTATTATTAATGCTCTCAAACAGCCATAAGATCAGATATCAGATCAGATGAATGTGTAATATGACACATTTGCTACTACATTGATAAATTGTGCTTCCCTTAAACATTTCTCATGTGGTCTGTGTGTATTTGCAGAGCGTTCCTGTAATTTGGTTGTGTTGTTTGTAATTGCAGCGAGTTTCCTTGTTTGTTTGTGTTTTGAGTATTTGTAGCACATTTCTGTATTTGGTTGTGTTCCGAGTATTTGCAGGACATTTCTGTCAAGTCAAGTCAAGTCACCTTTATTTATATAGCCCTTTAAACAAAATACATTGCATAAAAGCAACTGAACAACATTCATTAGGAAAACAGTGTGTCAATAATGCAAAATGACAGTTAAAGGCAGTTCATCATTGAATTCAGTGATGTCATCTCTGTTCAGTTAAAAAAAAAAAAAAATTCTGTATTTGGTATTTGTATTTGTACATGTTGTGAGTATTTGCAGCACATGTATTGTCAAACGGATGATGATGTTTTCTTAATTTGCTAGTGTTTTTACTATCTGCATGTGTGTGTGTTTTAATCTTAGCAACCATACTTTGTTCATTGTTAATTATTAAAACCAATAATTGTCTGTAAATTTTGACTGGTAGTGCAAACCTTTAATTCCTGTAGTTTGAGCCGAAGATGGATCAATTTGATGACTGTGTCCTTCTGTTTCTCTGAATGTTCTGGCAGTTCCAGGATCAGTCTCTTGCACTCTGCTATGGCCTGTTTCAGCTGCTCTACATCGGATGCCACAAACGAACCCTGTGCAAACATCCACACACTTCAGTGCTTCAAATAACAGGATAAGCAACTCCTGAATCACTTACTTTCATGAGAGGTTTCAATGCATGAAGGGATAATTCACCTAAGAATCTCAATTCTGTCACCTAAAGCTGTTCCAAACCTGTATGACTTTCTTTTGTGGAACACATAAAAGATATTTTGATGAATGTTTCACCTGTTAGGTACCTGTCTAGACAGAGAAAGCCAGGTTTCAAGTTCCAAAAAGGACATAAAGAATAATATAAATGCAGGGCTAAATGCAATGTTACACAAGACATGAAGCACCCAACACAGGTCCATGAGACAGGAATGAAGTTTTCTTTCACATGGCTAAGACGCAAAGGCAGCACTGCGTGACACTGATCATGTGAAATGTGTTGCCCCTCAAAGAAAAACCTTCGGTCCTGAGCCACCACTGCAGAGATCTCATGTACAGCAGGCCAAAAGGTATCACCTTTGACACTGCTGCCATCAGACCCAACAGTTTAAAACTATGATGATGAACCAGTCCTCAGACCTGATTTGCATTTGATTTTAACGTCAGCATCTTAAATCTCACCATTTTAACTGAGCAGTTGTGTTGGCGCAGCTCTATAATGGGATGCACCCTTCCTGGGAACAATGAAGTATCAGCTGCAAAAGATGGACTCCCTCTCGAGCATAGTGCTCTATGCTCGAGAGGACATGCTCTATAAGAGGGTAAACACTTCTTATTCCATCACCAGAGCCTGCTCAGGGTGTACCACACTAAATGACAAATCTGTGGCCCTTCCCAGCTCCCTGATGCCACATCAACCTCCTCAGAGAAAGACAGGTGAATCTTTGTGCCCTCACACTCTAAAACACCGCTGGATTGTTTTGGTAAGGACACTGGGTTGAAAACTGGTCTTGAGCTATAACCAAGGGAAAGAGATGTAAAAGAGAACATACACGTCATGTTAATGTCAGATGACACCAGTGCAAGAAGCAGCCATTTTCTCAGTGTCCTCAGATGGAAGCGAATGTGAGTGAAAGACGGTTTATGGTAAGTAAAGATTAAAATGTAAAGTCATCATTCATTGTTTGAGTCCGGTTTTATTTTGAGATTTCACAGAAGGTGGAAATATTCCGAAAAGAGCTTATATTGAAAAATACGTGGATGTAGATTTAGCCTCAGAAATAGTCTTAACGGCCTCTTTTACTGAGAGGAAGAGGTGCTCTAAATGAGGATCAGCGCAGCAAAGGCTGCAGACAGCACACCTTGTTTGTTATCTTTATTTTTTAAATGCACAATTTTTTGTTGTTATGTCTGTATCCAAAAAAAGTAGACCTTTTACAGATTCGATTGATGTATTGCTCTTATCTATACGATCAAATCTGAAAGTGTAATTTAAGTTCTTTTCGGGGTTATCAGGAAAAAATTACTCATAACGCGTATATGCGTTAAACGACTCCAGAGGGTTAATATAACGTCAGTGAGTTACTTATATCATATTTACATAATATTTTACAATATTTTTTCAGCTTCTTCAGAAAAGAGGGGAAGATGGTTTAAGTCAAGTAAACTTCAGAATTCTACAATGTAATTCATGCCTATATTTATATATGAATAAATTAAATTATTTTAATTTACTTAAATTATTTCACAGCGAACATGTCTGTTCAAAAGAAAATATTGTTCTCACTGACATGCTGTCACAATCATCAGCTGGAGTGCCCATGAACTCCAGTAGAGGGGACTCCACTCAGGATTTGCATTTGGTGTCCATTTCCATTCCCAACTCCATTTCCCATAATCCCGTGCTTAGGGCTAATCACCAACAGGTGTTCCCCATTAACACTCCCCTATATAAACTGGGTTCGGACTCTCAATGATTGTGAAGTCTTGTTTAGCACTGGCTAGCATTTCCCTAGTGTTTGTTCTTTCCATGTCTAATTTTGGATTTTCGGTATGTCTTTGATTTTCTGCCGCCTGCCCCGACCTCTGCCTGGTACTGTTATTGATTCTGGATATCCCTTTACACACTTGACGCTGTTGGTTGATTACTGCCTGTTTGACCATTCTATAATAAATTCTGCAAATGGATCCGAACATCTCTGACTCCTCGTAACAGAAGATTTCGCCACACCAGGATCCAGCAGCCTCTCGTTACAGAGATATCTATTCCTACCTTTATGTCAGCGTTTCATCTATCCAGCTTAATCATGGACCCAGTAAACCAGCTATTATATCTTCATCAAGGAGGCCTATCTATTGAGGAGTATGTTCACTGGTTCTGTGAGTTGTCATATCAGGTACCACTCTATGATGAAGTGTTTTTTAAGGACTTGTTCTGTTTTGGACTCACAGAACCCATTAAAGGTCCTGTTTTTCGTGCTTTTTTGAAGCTTTGATTGTGTTTACAGTGTGCAATATAACTTGTTCATGTTTCACGTGTAAAAAAAAAAAACAGTATTTTTCACACAATTCACCTATCTGTATACCGCTTTTTTCAGTGTCATAAAAACGGGCTGATGTCTTCCTTGTTCTATGAAGCCCCTCCTTCAGAAATACGTAACAAGTTCTGATTGTGCCAGCGTTTCCTGTGTTGTGATTCGACACCAGCTTAGCGCACGCTGCCCTCCTGGAAACACGATTGGGCTAGTTTTGGACTAGTTTTGAGAAGCAAGTGGGCAGAATTTGTTTTGAAAACCTGGCAATCCTGATCTGAACGCACGTGCTGGAGATGTACTTATAATCACAGGATCGTTTTTACTGGCGAGATGCACATGAAAATTGCATTCGATTTTTTTTGCACAGCCCTAACATCTAGTTAACAAAGCTAAACAATGTTGCCCTTTGTGTAATAAATTACAGAAACTGTTAAACGCACCAACTTAAATAATAAAATACACTTCATATATATATATACACATAAACACAGCTTGAGTAGCAAGTTTGTGTTCAGTTTTAACTATTTCTTCCATTTTGTATTTTTTGGGTAAGAATAAGAAGCAATTCTTCTGGTACTTAGTGTCTTTCATTCCAACATAAGAAAACATTTCTGGAATCTGCATCTGAAATAGCATGTACAGTTTACGTATCTCAGAGGGGACATGGATGCATTTAAACTGCAGATACAGATGTATACATAGACCTAATGTTTTGTTTTTAATATACAACATTGAATACTGATATTTGAAATAATTTAAAACATGAAAAAAAAAAGTCAAAATGTGAAATTAAAACCACCAGTAGGTGACAGCAAGTAAATGTTAATGAGTGAGTCATTGAGATTCAACCGATTCATTCAAACGGTTGATTCATTCAGAAACAAAGCATTTGACTGTGTTAATGAGTGAACCAACTGAATCATTTATTCAACCAATTCGTTTAAAAAGCTGATTCGTTCAATACGTAAACACAGTCCATTGCTCAGAGACCCAAAGCAGTGCTGTGATCTTTGGTTACAACTATTTTCGTTAGCAAAATTGAGCAAAAACAAGCAATATTGTGTCTAAAATGTACTGTAAGTCATGTATTGCTTTACTTAACGTATAAAATTATTATTTAATGTGTTCATGCATCTGCAGAAAAATTGTACTCTTTGTGTGATATAGATTAAGTTAACTAGGCCTGTATGAAATTATTAGGGCTTGTAAGTGATAAAAATATTGAATCTAATTAATTACATGATGTGGTGATTAAATAATCTAATTAATCGCACATCAAATTTGGAGAAATTACTCTGAAAAGTTAATCTAAAGTCATTGTTGTGCAAAGCATCAAAGAGAGATTACAAAAAGTAGGTTCAGCAAGAAATATTTTTTTTAAATCAAATTTACATATATATATTCTTTTGGACCATGTAAGTATTTACCATGAAGTAAATGAAGACAGAAGTATCTGAAAAAAGTATACATTTTAATTAGGAAATGTAGTGGAGTAAAAGTTGGCTTTTACTCAAGTTAAGTATAGATAATCCCAAAAAATACTTAGTACTGTAACAAATTATTTTTACTTTGTTACATTACACCACTGAAAATATTTTGGTAAATGGGTGGAGTGACTTTGTTTTTTAAAAACACAATGGACCAACAGCAGCAGATGACACTGCACCCCAAATCATCACAGACTGTGGAAATTTTACACTGCACTTCAAGCAACTTGGGCTATGTGCTTCTCCACCCTTCCTCCAGACTCTAGGACCTTGGTTTCCAAATGAAATACAAAACTTGGTCTCATCTGAAAAGAGGACTTTGGACCACTGGGCAACAGTCCAGTTATTCTTCTCCTTAGCCCAGGTTAGACGCCTCTGTTGTCTGTGGATCAGCAAATTCTGTGGGTCTTGATGCCTTGACCCCAGCCTCAGTCCATTCCTCCTGAAGTTCACTTAAATTCTTGAATCGATTTTGCTTGACAATCATCATAAGGCTGCAGTTCTCTTGGTTGGTTGTTCATCTTTTTCTTACACACTTTTTCCTTCCACTCAACTTTCTGTCAACATGTTTGTGGCTTACCCTCCTTGTGAAGGGTGTCAATGATTGTCTTCTGGACAACTGTCAGATCATCAGTCTTCCACATGATTGTGTAGCCTAGTGAACCAAACTGAGAGACCTTTTTGAAGGCTCAGGAAATCTTTGCAGGTGTTTTGAGTTGATTAGCTGATTGGATTGTCACCATATTCTAATTTGTTGAGAATGTGAATTGGTGGGTTTTTATTAAATGTGAGCCAAAATCATCACAATTAAAAGAACCAAAGGTTTAAACTACTTCAGTCTGTGTGCAATGAATTTATTTAACACACAAGTTTCACAATTTGAGTTGAATTACATCACAATTTGAGTTGAATTACTGAAATAAATTAACTTTTCCACGACTATTTTATTGAGATGCACCTGTAGCGTATCAGACCCAAACCAGACAAATTAAAGAGTCGATCAGGACTGTGGTTGAAACACGAGCCAAATTCCTCAGGAAGGCAACAGGTTGTAAATCATTCCGTGCCACAAGTCCGAAGCAAGATTGTAACACTAAAACCTTCCTAATCATTGGGAAGGAGGCGGCGGGAACCGGCGGACAATCAAACAATACTTTAATAACCAAATAAACACAAAACAACACAAACAAAACCAAAACACAGACTAAAACCCAGGCCTGGTTCTCTCTCGCAGGCCTGGTCCTCTCTCATCCTTCACTGTCGTCGCTCCTGTTTTATATCCTTCCATCTCCTCCGTGGGACTCGAGACCAATGGGTCGAGCAGGTATCGCTCATTTCTCAATCACTCCACCGGCCTCGCCCTGTTCCCACGGCTCTCGGCCCCGCCCCACTCGTCACAAAGATAACTAACCAACCAACTCTTTCACAGAACAGCTTTTAACATTAACACCGCTAGAACAATTATTGACAATTTCAATTCGGACAAGAGATTGTAAAATTTGGGGGAAGTAATCAAGATGCAACGCCGGCCATCACATGTAAACCCATGAGAGTAAGAAACAAGATCCTTGGATTGACTTCCCCCCACCTAGCAGAACCAGACTGAAATTCATAAGGGGGGCCTTTTAACCTCTGGTTTCCACAGAAATCTTTATGTCAGAGAATGGCACAGAAACTGTCTTTTCTAGATATAAATGGACCAAAATGAACTCAAAATGACTTATATATGAATATCAGTCCAACTCTATATTTATTTATATGTAACCCACACATTTGACTATCATGTTATAATATAATAATGTCTTTTAATAACTATTGGATTGCTTAAGGATTGATAAGATAACATATGATTTATGATACCCCAAGCAAAGAAAATATCTGATTGGTCAAGACAACATTCTGGGTCAGCCGGCAACTTCATCTCCGGCGCCCTCTGCCGTCAACTCAGGCTCCCAACCTCGGCCACGCCGGCCGCTTACCAAATCCACACTATCACCGGGGTGGTGCTAGCGCAGTGGATAAGACACATGCCTTTGGTGTGAGAGACCCGGGTTCGAATCCACTGTGAGACACCAATGTGTCCCTGAGCAAGACATTTAACCCCTAGTTGCTCCAGAGGTGTGCGACCTCTGACATATGTAGCAATTGTAAGTCGCTTTGGATAAAAGTGTCAGCTAAGTGAATAAACGTAATGTAAATTTGAGGTGTGGCCAACAGGCCAGTTTAAATACTTAGGACACCATCAAATCTTGCTTTTAGCTTTGCTTCTGCTATTAGTCATGCCTTTTTTCAAGCTTTTGCTTTTCAGCTGCTGCTTTTAGTCATCACTGTTAGCGTTCTTTGAGCGTGGTTCCAGTGTGCGTCGGCCTGCACGCCTGCTGCTACTTAGGCACGATGAGAAGAAACACCACCTAGTCTCGTTAAACTTTATTTCCATTCTTTTACTTTAGTTTCTTTTCTTTTTCGTTTGAGTGTTACAAGTTTTGTAACGCTGTGTCTCCGAGTCTGACCTCGAGTGGCCGTTCAACTTCAACCAGCCCATAACTCTGCGTCTTCAGCCAACGCCCAACCACGGGCTTCCCAAGACATCACTTTAGCGACTACTGAACTTCCAGCCAATCAGCAACCTCGGGAAACCCCCTTTTCAACACAACAAAGGGAACCCCCTTTACACAGGCGACGCAAGTAACATTACCTCCAGATTCTGATCTATACTGGTGTATCTAATATAATTTTAACCTCATTGAGGAACTCAATGCGAGGGTTAATTAAGTGATTGATGGCTGTTCATGTCTATGCAATTTCACGTATTGCTCTAAACTTGGGATTCCACATTTTCATTCTCATAAAATCATTCTTCCCTAACTTTCTATCTTCCTGCAACTTGTATGAATGTGTGAGTGCGTGTGCTTATTTGTTAGATTAGTTTATATGTCTTAGATTTATCTAAAAAAGCCTTATTCATATTGAAAAGAGAAGTATCTTGTGTTTTGTGCTTACAAGCTAATGTCTTAAACTGTTGATCTTGTCACTGTGCTAATTAATAGTGTTTTCACTATAGTTCGGATTTTAATATCCAGTGCAGATTTGATGTTAAATGGCTCGTTCAGTGAATCGCAGGGTGTCTCAGTGATCAGCCGTGAAACAGTGATTCTGTTCAAATTCCCTTTAAAATCTTAATTGATTCCTTTTGAGCTAAATTGACCTGTTTCCCTTGGTAGACAGAGACATTAAACAATCACACAAAGTGTTGAAATTATAAAACTGACTATTTACCTATTCTTACTGATGTGGATGCACCTCTCTGAAAATGGATAGATTTTAATTAAACGTTTTTCTCTTTTTTTTGGCCACTGATGAAGAACAGGCACTGACTGGGATGAATGATGGTCAAAGGGAGAGTGTGCTTTCCCCCGAACTGATGCAACAGTTGTTTTAAAGGAGGTGGCTGCCCTGGATAATGCAAAAGATGTCGAATGCGAAAGTGACCTGACATTCAGCCAAGTATGGTGACCCATACTCAGAATTTGTGCTCTACATTTAACCCATCCAAAGTGCACACATACAGAGCAGTGAACACACACACACACTGTGAACACACACCCGGAGCAGCGGGCAGCCATTTATGCTGTGGCGCCTGGGGAGCAGTTGGGAGTTCGACACCTTGCTCAAGGGCACCTAAGTCGTGGTATTGCCGGCCCCAGATTCGAACCCACAACCCTAGGGTTAGGAGTCAAACACTCTAACCACTAGGCCACGACTTCCCCCTCCCCCCTTAATTTGTAAAATCAAAATGTTATATTTTTGTTAATATATATTATATATATTACATATATTATTGTATATAATACATATATGTTTCTGATAAATGTTAAAATATCAGTGTTAATGTTGTGGTTTATTTACTGTCATGCCAGAATAGTTTGGAAAGAACTATTAACTTATTGTACAACTATTGTATTATATATAAAATTTACCAAAAAAGTCAAATTTGATCTTAAAACTTATATTTAGCAAATGTTAAATGCTTCATTTATAAACTCTGTAGCTGTTAATTTCATACTTCTGCATTTCCTCTTACATACATGTTACCTGTTGACTGTTTTCTTTTTTGAAATTAATATTTACATGTAAAAGTGATTTTAAAATGAATAAATTTTTTAGGTTTAATGTCTAGCTTGATTTGGGTTCATTTTAGCCTAGCAGTGTAGTAATTTTAAACCATAAAAAAAGCATTCCAGCATGCTGGGTCAAACATATAACCCAAATTGTTGGGTTGAAACAACCCAGCACTGGGTTGCCAAAATTACCCAAATTGGGTTGTTTTTAAGAAAGAAAATGCAGAGTAGGCTTCCGAACCCTGAAAATGTGTAGAACTTTCCAGCAGGTGTCACTACTGTTTGTTTATGTATATTACAAGTGATGGATGTTATTTTTATATTCTTGGGTATTTTAAGAAATAAGTGTACATTTACCATCTTATTCTAAATGGAGGCACATTTATGTTATATTTCATATATGCTATAATCTTACTAGGTCACAGATATGTCTATTATTGTTCCTAGTCACCAAATTGCTAATCTGTACATGCGTACTTAGTGAGTGCACAGGAGCCGCCTTTAGTTTCATTTTTATTCTGTCGTTGATCAGGACTGGTACACTTGCCGGTGAGTGCCTGTAAACAGGCATTGCTGATAATTCATATTGAAAATTAATATCTCACGATTGTGTAATTTCCTTAGTTCATTCTGATGTTTGTTTTGTCTTCATTGCAGGTTTACAACCTAGCGATCTAACTGATTAGTTAACTGATGAGCTAAACGTAAAATATGACGAGCTGTGTACAGCAGGTGGACAGCCTAATTGGGGTGCCTGACTGTAATTCAGTTGCGTGATAAAATCATTCGCGAAACTACCACCAGGTGGTGCAAAGGGACGGATTGCGAAATGAATGTAATTGTAAAATGAGATAAAAGAAGTAAAACAACAATAACATTATGATATAACATTGTAACATTTAAAAAAAAAAAAAAAAAATTTTTTTACAATTTGTTAATTTCAAAATGTAGGATAGTCTTAGGCTACAGTCTACTCAACAAAAATTAAAAGAAGACCTTTACACAAAGGATGTGCATGCTATTTTTATTAAACAGTAAATAAAAAAATAATTATATATATATATATATATATAAGCTAAATGTTTTCATTTCATTTTCATTTCGGTTCATTCTTGGTTTAAAAAAAATTTTCATGTTCCATATGCAGAGCGAAATGGGAACGGTCCAGCATTTAGCAATAATTAGTATTAACTCTGTTATTATTCTTGATTTTTCAAACTACCAACACTTTGCATTTTTGAATTATGCCTTATGTGTGACCAAAAATTAAGTATTATTTGTTTCAGCTGTTTGATCGTGCTGGTGCCTCGCGCACATATTCACTGGAAACAGCAGTCGTTCACCAGACATTCAGCGTTAGCACTCTGACATATTGTTAATTATGATTTTTTTTCCATCTATACTGAAACACGCATGAACTACACAGCCTATTTACCTCATAAATAATAGTTAAGCTTCAAATGGGCAACATCACGAATATGGAAACGTTTTGATTTCTCCCGAATGAGAAAGCCCAACCTTACCTTATGTTAGCTTTAAATTATTATTATTATATATTTTTTTTATTACTAAGCCTATATTATTATATACTGCAATTATATTTATCCATTAGAATTATATATTTTTAATTCTTGTTTTGTTATGATAAATTTGTTACATTTAAAGGATTTGTTGTAAAGTGAAGGGAACTAAAAATATCCTGTTGGTACATTATAACATTATTAGGCCAGCCGTTATTATTTCTAAATGTAATATAATGCAACTTATACCTGACTTATATTTTTTCCTCTCACAAACTCTGATTTATTTTTTAGCGTGTTTAAAAAAAAAACATGCAGCAAACGAAAATAGGTGATTAATCCGTTAAAATGAAACCTAAACTAAGTAGACAGCCTAAAGGCCCTTTATACCGCCGCGGCGTCTGTAAAGTGCATTTGCAGATTTTGACCGCTGAGTGGCGCTAAACAAGCGCATCACAGCACATTTTCGCAAATAGACATCAGTTTTGCCTCGCTGATGTGTTACATTTGACAGCTTCAGTCACGGAAAATGAAAGAAAAAGACTATAGTTAAAATATTTAATATATTTAAAATGTAATATTCACAGATGAAAATTTGGTACTTGTGAAGTTATGTGCATTTATTAGAACGAATTCAAGCAGGATAAATGTCAAGCCTGTCCCTGAACCTGTGACTATATTTTCTCTAAGCTACATGGTATTAAACCATATTTTAGATTTGATACATTTAAAAGGTGTGCAGTATTATTTATATTATATGAATTATGTGTTATATTATTCAAAAGAAATTGTGGTTTACTTTGCATCTGAGCATTAAAAGTGGTAGCCTATTTTAGGGGGGTAGGCTACATGGATTAATATGCAATGTCAATATTTTCATTTATTATGCCTATATTTTAATTTATATTTTAAAATTCTTTTAATAAAACAACATGCATTTTTTGTTATTCGTTACCTGTCCTTTATTTTGACAGATAACTTCTTGGAAAAAAGACATTTGTCTGTAAACTGATTAAGAAATTGTTGCATGTTTAAACGTGAAGCGCTGTATAATTTCGTTGACATTAATTATGCCTAATTAGCCTAAAACAAGAAACAAATAAATTAAACCTGCACGATTTAGCTAAATCTTTGAAACTCTAAAGAATGGATGGATTAATTAACTGTCCTCATGATTAAACTCAAGTTCTTTCATTATAATCAATAATCAATTATTATATATTATTTTTATTGTTATTTATTTTTTGTTAATACTAGCCCATCAGCTGTGCAAATTGTGTTTGTGAGAAAAATAATAGTACATTTTTGTCAGTTATTTTATCTAAACAGATCGATTAATTTCTTCAAGATTTCAAAATCAAATAGCCTACTGATAATACTAAAAAGTATGAGCACATTACCCCTGTCCTAGCTTCACTATACTGGCTTCCTGTCCGCTTCAGGATTGATTTCAAGATTTTATTGTTTGTTTTTAAGATTTTAAATGGGTTGGCGCCTGCATATTTATCAGAGCTTTTACATTGCCAATTCCCCTTGTTAAAGCGTTGAGGTCATCCAATCAGGTGCTCCTCAGTGTTGCAAGAACTAGGTTAAAAATTAAAGGTGACCGGGCTTTTTCAGTGGTGGCACCTAATTTGTGGAATAGTTTACCTTTACACATAAGAACTGCTCAGACTGTTGGAATTTTTAAGTCATTTCTTAAGACACACTTGTATTCCTTGGCTTTTATATCAAGCTGAGATGTGACATTGGGATGTTTTTATTGTATTAGTCTTATTTGTGTGTGACTCTCTATTTTTCTTCTCTAGACATTGTTAAGCACTTTGGTCAACCATGGTTGTTTTTAAATGTGCTATATAAATAAATTGAACTGAACTGAACTGAACTAATGTAGTAGCACTGTAAGATCACATTTGTTTGAATGCATTATTGCTAAAGCGATTGCGTGTGAATGTGCTTTATCTGTTTAAATCATGCTTTAACCTGAAAATAATCAGTAAAATTAACAGACAAACTCATATAGCCTTTAACATCCCGCT
Source organism: Carassius carassius (assembly GCF_963082965.1). NCBI lineage: Eukaryota > Metazoa > Chordata > Actinopteri > Cypriniformes > Cyprinidae > Carassius > Carassius carassius. The sequence continues at coordinate 12,519,461 of NC_081777.1, read as the reverse complement.
CAACTGTTGCAGTCATTATAACCTGATCAAGCCATAGCTAAATGTTTAACATGAATTCTTGCTGAATATGCAGTTATATTACGGGCTGTTGGCATGAATTGTACTCGTGATGGAGGCTCCAGTCAGAATCACACCGCTCCGCTCATCCTTTTGCTCGGCGGCGTGTCTCTGTCAGACTCGCGGGGGAGGGTTGAGCCACTCTGAACTACGGGAGAACTGAGTGGTGCGTCAGTGGATGTTAAAAAGAAAACCGATTTTCATTCAAACAAACCGATGTAAATTACAAATTCGAGTTAATTGATAAAATCGATTTATCACCCAGCCCTACTTGCTTTCATATTATTTAATGAAAAATTTAATGAATTTAATGAAAAAATTCAGCTGCATTTAAATGCAGATGTGTAAAATATTTACAAGATTTGCACTGCACGTGTGATGGTAGATGTGCAGCTTTTATTCTTATTTATTTTATCTTCATTACAAATCTTGTTTGGTTTCATTTTGGATAATTGCATGTAAAAAATAATTTACGTTGTAATGCAAAATGTGAATTAATATTCATATGCAAGTATTTGTGCAAAAATTATTAATGCGCATTAATGACAGGGCGCATTAATATTCAACATTCAACAATCTGTGAATGTTGCATTTCTCTGTCGGAGAGAGCCAGCAATGTGAATTTCATCTTGCAGCAGACAAGAAAACATTTGTTTACTAATAAATAATTAAAATGTCTCATTTTTCACAATTATTAGGCTACTTCTGCATGTACTTTGTGGCAAACTTAATGCATATGCTTGAGCGTGGAATATATTAAGATTTGATTATGTAAATTTAATATAAACCTCTGATAAGTTGAATATAACAAATGAACGACTAGAACTAGAAAAATCTTATGTGGGGAGAGACCATTTTTTAGTCTATAACCAAAACAACAGTCCTATATAAACCGGTTCAGCAAATTTGAAAGCCTCATAAGACACTGTCCATATGAAAGAGCAAGAGATTCACACCTTTATCTCTAACCCCACAAGCCATACATAACTACCCCCAAAAACCCAACCCCCTCCAGCTGAACAGAATTCGGTCTGTGTTTTGGCTCTGAGGAACGGTGTGTTACTCGGCTGAAACATGCCTGCACTCAGCAGCACTACTCTTTGTATTCATTATATTCTCGCAGCCCATATTATTATTTTCACAAGACCACAACAAATCATCAATTAATAATTAATCATTATTTTACGAAAATCATTGTTATTTGTTATCGTGGATGTTTGCGGAAGGCTTTAAGACCAAGCGGAATCCTCTGTTCCCGCCTCACAGCGCGCGGGACTCGCGCTCAGTGATGCAGCTTCACTGTCTGCAGTTTGACTTTACTGAATCAGATTGAGGCGAATACAACTTATTGATCATGAGACCAACATTTAGCAAGCAGGAAAACATTCATTCTACCTGAAGGAAGACGTATTTTATTGAGCTAATGCTGTTAAATAGAGAGAGAGAGAGAGAGAGAGAGAGAGAGAGAGAGAGAGGAGAGGAGAGGAGAGGAGAGGAGAGGAGAGGAGAGGAGAGAGAGAGAACAAGTCTAGGGCTATTCTTAAACTTGGAGCTCATTATATTGAAGTACAAATCCAAACAAAAGAAATGTTATGCATTTTATGAATAATGAAATGTTATGAAAAGTATGCATTTTATTTATTCACATGCAGTATGGTTGTTAGTATTTAGCAGTTAAAAACTATTTTTAAACTTGAATTTAAATACTATTAAACTAACTTTTAAATATCAAGGAGTTTATAAATTAAAAATGGTAAATGTCACACTATTTTTGTTTGCTGCGTTTGCTGCATTTCAAGCTTTTTATCCATATATACATATATATATATATATATACATACATACATACATATATATATATATATATATACATACATACATACATACATGGGCCTTATATTTATTTACTGTTTAATAACAATAGCATGCATATGATCCTTTGACTTAAAGGTCTTCTTTTAATTTTTGATGAGTAGACTGTAGCCTAAGACTATCTTACGTTTTAAAATTAACTCACTGTAAATGTTTGAATATTTTTTTAAGACGTTACAATGTTATATCATAATGTTATTGTTGTTTTCTTCCTTTTATTTCATTTTACAATTACATTCATTTCGCAATCCGTCCCTTTGCGCCCCCTGGCGGTAGTTTCACGAATGATTTTAACACGCGACTGAATTACAGTTACGCGGTTGTTAAGCCCAATTAGGCTGTCTACCTACTGGATACACGACTCATATATTTTTTTCCTCTGACAAACTTCATTTATTTTTTAGCGTGTTTAAAAAATAAAAAATAAAGAAAACATCCAGCAAGTGAAAATAGGCGATTAATCCGTTAAAATTTGTTACTCTTGGTTAACAGTAATTACAAATTATTTTATACTTCAGAACAGAGCCTGGGTCTAATCTAGGCTATCCAGGGATTTTATTTTCTTTTTTTCATTGCATCTGAAAATGACTTTGTGCATCACACTCACTTCATGCGCTCTGGCGCAGATCAGCCTCCCGCGATGCTCAGCTGTGGACGATTTAAAAATGTTTGATATAAAGGTTGCTGTCCCATTTTATACAGGAATTGTTCATTTAAAAAGATCGAATTATATTGTTAGTTCTAATTATATAGTTAACACAAGTTCATAGGCTATTTAACATGCACTGTGACATTTTACAATTTTTTACTTATAAACTCTAAAAAAGGTTTTAATTGCTTAAATTATTTTTATTAATTAATAATATGTTATCATGTTTATTCTTGTAGAAAATACATGTTTTTTCTTTAAGAAAATAAGGGGGAAAATAAGGGACGATCTGAATATTTGTTTTGCTTTACCTATTTATGTAGGCTACAATTATTCAAAAAAAAAAAATAATAATAATAATAAAATAATGTCATTAAAAAATACCATTGGCCTGAGTAATTTTGACCATTATAGAATTGTGACTTTAAAGGTTAGTGATTTAGGAGGTGAAAATACTGTGAAATTACTAATGGCATGGATTTTAGAGCATATAACAACTGAAGGTTTATGAAACATTAGCCAATAAAGCTTTTTTTTTAAACAACGGAACTTAAAGTTGTGAACTAAAATATTATTGAAACCATACAGCATGTGAATAAATAAAATGCATACTTTTCATAACATTTCATTATTCATAAAATGCATAACGTTTCTGGTGTTTGGATTTGTACTTCAATATAATGAGTAGGGCTGCAACAAACGACTATTTTAATAGTCGACTAGTCACCGACTATTGAAACGATTAGTCGACTAATCGAATAATTATAAAATTTTTCTACAATTTAGCATGAGATTGCTTTAATTCTGTAGAAAATGATAGTAAACACTAGAAAGAAGGCGGTACTTCAATGAAAAATGCATATTTTATTGAACTTTGCTGCTGATAGGCCGATTCATACTAAAAGTAAATAAAAATGCCCTGTCTAAAACCAATTAGGCACAGCGCTCGGTCAGTATAGACATAAATGCATAAATAAAGAAACTCTATCATTTTTATAAAGGACAGGCACATTTGTTTTATAAGAAAAAATAAATTAAAATCAAGTAAACATTTTCTTCCTGTAAACCAGGGGCAGGCACATTAGCAGCAATAAAACAGTAAACAAAAATATTAAGTGCATTTTGTGAGATACATTTAGTGGTCAATTCATCTCGGCCAAATATTATCCTATCATAACAAACAATATATCAATGGAAAGATTATGTATTCAGCTTTCAGATGATGTATAAATCTCAATTAAAAAAAAATTACACATAAGACTGGTTTTGTGATCCAGGGTCACAAATGTACAATGTACATCCAAAACAAAACGTATTGGCTTCCATGTTATTTAAATCTTACCGAGGCGAGTCAAACTCCGTTTCATTCAACTGTCCGACGTGCTTTCTCTTTAAATGTTCACGCATCACCGAGGTGCTGCCGTGATACGCAAGGACTGCTTCACAAACCATGCAGGTAATCTTTTTATTCGCCGTATCCAGGCTAAAATGCTCCCAAACTTTAGATGTTTTGGTACGTGCAGCTGCTGCGTTGGACGCCGCCATTTCTGTATGTTATCGCTCAGCAGAGAAGCTAATGCGCATGTGTGACTCTCGGCAGAGATTGTAATGAAGAGAGATGCCTCACTCGGTCGGAAAAAACATGTCTGGCGACAACTTCGACAATGAAATTCATTGTCGACTATTTCTATTATTGATTTTTGTCGACAACGTCGACGAATCGTTGCAGCCCTAATAATGAGCTCCAAGTTTAAGAATACCCCTAGACTAGTTTCTCTCTCTTTCTCTCTCTCTCTATTTAATAGCATTAGCTCAATGAAATACATCTTCCTTCCGTTAGAATGAATGTTTTCCTGCCTTGCTAAATGTTGGTCTCATGATCAATAAGTTGTATTCGCCTCAATCAGATTCAGTAAAGTCAAACCGCAGACAGTGAAGCAGAGTCCCGCGAGCTGTGAGGCGGGAACAGAAGATTCCGCTTGGTCTTAAAGCCTTTCGCAAACACCCACGATCACAAATAACAATGATTTCCGTAAAATAATGATTAATTATTAATTGATGATTTGTTATTATCATTATGGTCTTGTGAAAATAATAATATGGGCTGCGAGAAAATAATGAATACAAAGAGTAGTGCAGGCATGCTTCAGCCCAGTAACACACCGTTCCTCAGAGCCAAAAAACAGACTGAATTCAGTTCAGCTGGAGGGGGTTGGGGTTTTGGGATTAGTTATGTATGACTTGTGGGGGTCGAGATAAAGGTGTGAATTGCCTTTATCTGAATTGCATATGGACAGTGTCTTATGAGGCTTTCACTTGCTGAACTGGTTTACATAGGACTGTTGTTTTGGTTATAGACTAAAAAATGGTCTGCCCCCACGTAAGATTTTTCTAGTTCTAGTCGTTCGTTTGTTATATTCAACTAATCAGAGGTTTATATTAAATTTACATAATCAAATCTTAATATATTCCGCACTCAAGCACATGCATTAAGTTTGCAACAAAGCACATGCAGAATTAGACTAATAATTGTGAAAAATGAGACATTTTAATTATTTATTAATAAACAAATGTTTTCTTGTCGGCTGCAGGATGAAATTCACAGTGCTGGCTCTCTCCGACAGAGAAATGCAACATTCACAGATTACACAATTCGTTTTCGATTAAAAAACATTTCAAGCTTTCTGTAGATATATTTCTAATATATGTGATACACCACGATATTATGTTAATTAAAAAATTATAAATTCATTATCAGGAAAAAAGTGATGAGACGGCACCTCCCTATCATTAATGCACATTAATAATTTTTGCACAAAAACACTTGAATATGAGTGTCGTGATTTTCACTCGCTCCAAGAGCGCTCCATCACGAGTACAATTCATGCCAACAGCCCATAATATAACTGCATATTCAGCAAGAATGTTAAACATATTTAGCTATGGCTTGATCAGACGGTTACAATGACCGCAAGAGTCGAGTGGGATGTTACAGGCTATAAGAGTTTGTCTGTTTTTTTACTGATTATTTTCGGGTTAAAGCATGATTGAAATAGATAAAGCACATTCACACGCAATCGCTTTAGCAATAATGCATTCAAACAAATGTAATCTTACAGTGCATTATCAGTAGGCTATCTAATTTTGAAATCTTGAAGAAATTAATCGATCTGTTTAGATAAAATAACAAAATGACAAAAATGTACTGTTATTTTCATCACAAACAAAATTTTCACAGGAGAAATCACCAAAGATGTAATGCTTACAATGTTATTAGTTTGGCATGTGATAGGGAAAAAAGTTTACACACAATAGCCTAAGACACTTTGAAACTCTCCTGTTATTTTTATTTTTTTATAGGCTACCTTATGAACATAACATTTCAAACATACTGAAATACTTTATCAACGGAGTGAAGGTGGAGCATGTTTCTGGTATCAGTGTATGCGGAGGGGAAGTTGTTGCTGCTCACAGACTCACTGCGAGTGAGAGAGACGTTTCAACTGACGTAATGAAGACGACCGCGGGAGCACAAGCACAGCACATCTGCCAAAAATCAAACTGCAGCAATGCTCGTTGATCGACTCGCCAAGCTTTACTTTTGTAGGTCGCATGGCAGTAAATAATTCGATAATATGACCATGCAGTTATACAGATATTTAATAAAAACCTTAAAACAAGCAGGGCTGTAAAATAAAACAAAATTTAAAAACAAAATATAAGCACAGACTCAGGCACAGGCTTGACATTTATCCTGCTTGAATGCGTTCTAAGAAATGCACATAACTTCCTAAATACCAAACTTTCATCTGTGAATATTACATATTAAATATATTAAATATTTAAACTATATTGTTTTTCTTTCATTTTCCGTGTCTGAAGCAGTCAAATGTAACACATCAGTGAGGCAAAACTGACGTCTATTTGCGAAAATGTGCTCTGATGCGCTTGTTTGATAACTTGTGGTTAAAGCGCCACTCAGCGGTCAAAAGCTGCAAATGCACTTTACAAACGCTGCAGTGGCGGTACCCACGGCGGGAAAAAGGACCTTTTGAATTTCTACTTACTGTATGTGTACTCAAGAAATGCTCAAAAAGTGGCTCGAGTTGTATCTGATGGGATGGGAAGTCGTGGCCTGGTGGTTAGAGAATCGGACTCCCAATCGAAGGGTTGTGGGTTCGAGTCCCGGGCCGGCAGGAATTGTGGGTGGGGGGAGTGCATGTACAGTTCTCTCTCCACCTTCAATACCACGACTTAGGTGCCCTTGAGCAAGGCATCGAACCCCCAACTGCACCCCGGGCGCCGCAGCATAAATGGCTGCCCACTGCTCCGGGTGTGTGTTCACAGTGTGTGTGTGTGTTCACTGCTCTGTGTGTGTGCACTTCGGATGGGTTAAATGCAGAGCACAAATTCTGAGTATGGGTCACCATACTTGGCCGAATGTCACTTCACTTTTTTTTAGGGGAGTCGTGGCCTAATGGTTAGAGAGTCAGACTCCCAATCGAAAGGTTGTGAGTTCGAGTCCCGGGCCGGCAGGAATTGTGGGTGGGGGGAGTGCATGTACAGTTCTCTCTCCACCTTCAATACCACGACTTAAGTGCCCTTGAGCAAGGCATCGAACCCCCAACTGCTCCCCGGGCGCCGCAGCATAAATGGCTGCCCACTGCTCCGGGTGTGTGCTCACAGTGTGTGTGTGTTCACTGCTCTGTGTGTGTGCATTTCGGATGGGTTAAATGCAGAGCACAAATTCTGAGTATGGGTCACCATACTTGGCTGAATGTCACTTCACTTTCACTTTTTTTCACTTTCACTATCTGCCTTGCTTGTCCTGATACGCTTCCAGTGGGGAGTTTAATGAGCTATAGCAGGTAGCTTAGTAGAAAACTGGACAGTTGTAAACCGCCGTCGGAGCCTTCCTAGAGAATACACGGACAACGAGCGTGGGAGAAGACCCATAAACTGAGGAGGAAATGGCCATTAACAACACCACTGCAACGGAAGATCCGAAGGCAAGAGCTAACAGGGCCGTTAAAGGGCTGAATAACCATAAGACTGTGTGAATAATAATAGCTGCGGGGCTAACAACGCAGCTACAAGCCATAACAGCTGAGTCGACTCTTTTGAAGCGAATCTTTCTGAACGAGTCTTTTTTGAGTCGATTCTTCTGAACAATTCTTTTGAACAATTATTTTTGCTAAAAAGTGATCTGAGTGATTCTGATCACCGGCAAGATGAAATAGATACAGAAATGGCAGATGACAAAAAACAGATCTGGAGAGTTTAAAGCAGAAACGCTCAAATGCACAACGAATCTTTACAACAAGAATAAACCGCCTTGAAGTTAATGCTGGCCGTTTACGTGAAGTTGAGTTGTCAGAAGAGTTAGCGAGATTGAAGGATGATTATGACAAACTCCTTGATGTCAGTAATGAGTATGTTGATGCACTGAGCCAAATAGACACTACAAGTGACGACAGTGAGTTACGGGATCTTCAAGTTCCTTGAAACTGAGAGCAAAATCATAGAAATGCTGTGGTCTAAGTATGCAGAGCCAGACACAGACGCTCTTGTAACAAAGTTCAAATCTGCTTTTAATCGAGCTGAGGCATTCGGCACAAGTAAAGTGCCATGGACGCAGCAAAGGTTCAAAAGTGGTAAACTGTAAAGGAAACTCCATGAACTCAGGGAGGCTGTGTACACTTGGAGAGATTATTAGCCATATGGAAGAGACAAATGGATGCTCTTTTTATCATTGAGAGAGGATAAAGAGCAACTGATGGATGGGCGGGCATACAGACGTGAGGATGAGGTTATGAAGAGGGACAGTACAGATCTAAAAGACGATGGTGAGGAGGCAGGGGTGAAGATAAGGGGGGCCATGATGCGGTCAGTGGGCATGTCATAACAGATATCAACAGCCTTACAACTGCAGATAGCATTACCTTTAACCCTCTGGACTCTAAGGGTATTTTTGGGGCCTGGAGAAGTTTTGTCATGCCCATGACATTTGTGTTTCTTATAAATATCTAAATGGGTAAAGTCTAATCTCACTGTAATCAGCACAAACTGGGCTATAATAATATGTGAAATGCATGCATGTACATAATTGTATTTTTGAGAAAAGAATGTTATGCGTGGTTAGTGAAAAACTAAAAATGTTAAATCACCTGAATAAGGCAATAAAACATACAGAACATTGGTTCCCCGGGATTTTTGAGAACTGGAGCTTGTAGCCTAGACTTTTTCTTTCTAAATGATGTGAAAATCATCTTGTTTACTCACTTACAGAAAACAATATATTGATTTAAATTTTTTAAGACACTTTTTGTTGGTAAAAGTCATATGCGAGTAGGCGTCAACTATCATGAATATCAATATCACAAAGGCCCGCATAATGAGCTGCATAATGAGCCTTTCAGTCAGCTGTGCCACTATGAGGGAGGAGTTACAAGAAAGAATGTGAGGACAAAATAAATGTATATAATTTTATGTTTGTAGTTTATTAAGAATATATTTAATTATCCCACAACATAATTTAATATCCACTTGGGGGAGCAGTTAAACAGTTTATTAGAACAATCAAAGCTGACTTTCAAACTTTAATTTTTTTGGCATCATTACTCCAGTCACACAATCCTTCAAAAATCGTTTTAACAATCTTATTTTCTACAAAAAAAAAAAAAAAAACATTTATTGTTATTATTATCATTATTATTATTACTATTATTATTATTAATGTTGAAAAGAGCTGAGAATATTTTCAGGTTTTTTAGGGGGAATAAATTGAAAGAACAGCATTGTTTTTACATTTGTTACAGTTATCTATTTGTTACATTTATATTATTTACATCAAGCTTTTGAATGGTATAGTATTGTATATTGTTATTGAAACTTCATAATGTTTCACTTGATTATACATTTAGTGAGGAATTATAGTTTGGAAAAAGTCTTTGGAAAAAGTCTAACTAGTAAAATGTTTACACGTTATGTGAAAACTAGTACAAGTATATAAATAATAAAAAGAGACTTACTCATGTTTATGATCTCTGCTGAATTAAAGTGCTTCATTCTTTTTTTTTCTGAGGAAATCCATTTCTCAAATCCTCAACCACATCACATCTTTTTGGGGTGAATTCTGTCTTATTCCTCTCATCGCGAAGCAAACAGTAAAATAAAAGAACTTGAAGAACAGTCTCGCTGCTTTTTCTTCTGTTATGGGCGTATTCAAGCCACGCACTTCAGTTTGAATCTGAATAGCGCATTCAGCACGGGGACGTGGTCACATTAGATATAATGAAGGGAAACGTGAAAAACGGACATTGCGTTGTTTTCATATGGATTACTTTATCACAGAATATCGGTTTTCGGCGGCACTTGTTTAGTTTAAAAGTAGACATGTCAAGCGTTCTATAGATATCTCTCTCATGTCTCTTCATTGAGTATTCACTGAGTTACAGTTCATTTTAATGACGTGTTTGTAAATGAAGATCAGCACAGACAAAGGCTGCAGAGAACTTCACAGCTTGTTTGTTATCTTTATTTTATAAGTGCACACAGTTTTGTTGTTATTATGTCTGTATCCAAAAAAGTAGACCCTTTACAGATTCGATTGATGTATTGCTCTTATCTGTACAATTAAAACTAAAAGTGGGGTTATCAGGAGAAAATGACTCATAACGCGTATCCGCGTTAATCGACTCCAGAGGGTTAACCAACCAGTAACCCTTGCTATTTCTACTCCACCAGTTAACAGTCAGCCTGCTGTTGTCAATCCGCCCGTTGAGGGGCAGGAAACTGTATATGTTACAAGCTCTCCTTCATTCATGTCAGGTGTTGGTACGATGAAGTTGAGAGTTGATACAAAAAGGTATCTCGTGAAAATAAAAGTGTGGACCTCCCGAGGAACTCCACGAGATTATTTGCTATGGGATGGAAGACATCGCCAAAGTGGATCGAGTGGTGAAATTGGAGCGGCTAGAGCAGTTTTTTCCCTGAAGTAGAGCCGGGAGAACTGGCCCGCCCAAAAAAAACTGATCTATTAATCAGCACTCATGAAGGCAGATAAGCTCCAAAAAGACTGCAAAGGGTCGGCAATCTAGTGTTGTGGGATGGTCCTCTGGGCAAGAGCGTGAGTTGTGTGCATCCAGATCTCTTTGAAGATGTGGAGGTAGCTGCATGGCGGTCGAAGACCCACTTTGCTCATTCAATGAGGACGATAGCCCATCAAAGTTGAAGAACACTTTGTGGGAAGGCCAGGAGGCCATTTGGAGCAAGAAAAGAGAGTAGAAGTTCGAATGACAGCAGTGTGCAATAAAGAGGTCCTTGAGTGGCTAAAGTGGGACAGCATCAGTGCTGCCTGTGATCCTATCTGTTGAGGTTGTCGCTGTGGAAAGTGCTCACCGGGAGGAAAGGAGATGTCCCTGGCTGATGAGAAAGAGCTGGAGATAATAAAGGCAGGTCTAACCAGGGAGATGCGCATAGCGACCAGCCCGACTGGGATGCGAAGTATCCCTGGAAGGAGAACCCAGTCTCTCTTCCTAACTACCGAGATGGTAGAGAGGGGAGCTGCTATTAAGCTCACTAAGGACGTTATGGACAGCTGGAAGTGTGCTGTGTGGTGGGTGAGTCACCTAACAGCCCCAAACCCCCATACAGTGACTACACCAGTACGACTCGTCTGGAATAGTAGCCAGGAGTTTGGAGGGGTTAGCATGAACAGCATTTTGCTGTTCGTCCCGGACATCCCAGACGCCTTAATGACAAATTTTTTTCCCTTACATTACTTTTACTTTTATACTTTAAGTAGTTTTTTAAACCAGTACTTTTACACTTTTACTTGAGTAAAAAGCTTGAGTTGATACTTCAACTTCTACAAAAGTCTTTTTAAACCCTACGTAGTATCTATACTTCTACTTGAGTGATGAATGCCAATACTTTTGACACCACTGTTTGTTGTAAAGTTAAGGGAACTAAAAATATCCTGTTGGTACATTATAACATTATTAGGCCTGCCGTTATTATTTCTAAATGTAAAATGCAACTTATAAATGATTTTTTTTTCCTCTCACAAACTGAATTAATTTTTTAGAGTGTTTAAAAAACATGCAGCAAACGAAAATAGGTGATTAATTCGTTAAAATGCAATTTATATACATGACTTATATATTTTTAACTCACAAACGTAATTTATTTTTTAGCATTTAAAAAAAAAACGCAGCAAACGAAAATAAGCGACTAATCTGTTAAAATTTGGGTAAACCGTAATTATAATTATTTTATACTTAGAAACAGAGACTGGGCCTAATCTAGGCTATCCAGGTTATTATTATTATTTTTTTGCATCTGAAAATGAGTTAGTGCATCACATTCACTTTGCGTGCTCTGGCGCACATCTGCCTCCCGCGTTGCTCAGCTGTGGACGATTAAAAAATGTTCGATATAAAGGTTGCTGCCCCATTATACGGGAATTGTTCATTTAATGTAAAAAAATTTATTATATTGTTAGTTCTAATTATATTGTTAACACAAGTTCAAGTAGGACAAGCAGTGTGACATTTTACCCTTTTTAACTTAAATAAAGTTTAATGCAAAATAAACGTTTTATATGCATAGTGCGGCCTCTTTACTTTGTTTCACCCTTTTTAACTTATAAACTCTTTGAGATTGTAAAGTTAGTTTTATAGCATTTCAATTCAAGTAAAAAAAGGTTTTACTTGCTTAAATTATTTATATGAATTAATAATATGTTATCATGTTTATTCTTGTAGAAAATAAGTGTTTATTCTTTAAGAAAATAAGGGAAAAAATAAGGGATGATCCAAATATTTGTTTTGCTTCACCTGTTTATGTAGGCTACAATTATTAACAAATAAATAAATAAATAAATAAATAAAAATAATAATAATAATAAAATAATGTCATTAAATTTGACCATTATAGAATTGTGACTTTAAAGGTTAGTGATTTAGGAGGTGAAAATACTGTGAAATTACAAATGGCATGGATTTTAGAGCATAACAACTGAAGGTCTATGCAACGTTAAGCCAATAAAGCATTTTTTTTTAAACAATGGAACAAAGTTGTGAACTAAAATGTTATTTGAACCATATAGCCTGTGAATAAATAAAATGCATACTTTTCATAACGTTTCACTATTCATTAAATGCATAATGTTTCTGGTGTTTGGATTTGTACTAATGAGCTCCAAGTTTAAGAATAGCCCTAGACTAGGTTTTCTCTCTCTCTCTATTTAACTCACTATTTAACAGCATTAGCTCAATGAAATACGTCTTCCTTCAGGCAGAATGTTTTCCTGTCTTGCTAAATGTTGGGCTCATGATCAATAGGTTGTATTCGACTCAATCTGGTAAGTAAAGTCAATACTTTGGAAATTCAACATCTGTCATTACATCAACAGGCTGACGTTCGAGGTCTCTGTAGCAGAGATGTGTTTAAAGAGACTCCTGGAGGAACTAGTTTGGTACAGCATTACATAGTACTTTGTGATGGAGCATTACCTCGACGAAGGAGTTATCGTGTGCCTGAAAGACTCTTGATCTCTCTAAAAGAGGAAGTGGATCAAATATTGAGTATGAACATCACTGAACCCTCTCGAAGTGACTGGTGTAGTGCTGTGGTGTTGGTTCCAAAGAAGGATGGAAGTCTTTGTTTTTGTGTGGACTTCCGTTATCTTAATTCTGTCTCTAGATTCGATTCCTATCCAACACCCAGGATTGATGAACTGATTGATCGCCTAGGCCAAGCTAAATGGATAACCACTATTGACCTTTGTAAAGGTTACTGGCAAGTCCCCTTGACTGCCCAGGCAAAAGAACTGACTGCATTCCACACTCCTTGGGGTCTCTACCATTTTTCTGTTATGCTTTTTGGGTTACATGGGGCTCCAGCTACATTTCAGAGGCTTATGGATCTGGTGTTGTCTGGCCTTTCCGATTACGCAGGTGCATACTTGGATGACATTATTGTGTATAGTTCATCCTGGGAGCAACATCTCCAACATCTGAAGGAGGTCTTCCATCGCATCCAGGAGGCAGGTCTCACCATTAACTCTTCCAAGTGTGCTCTAGCTAAAAAAGAAATAGAGTACCTTGGTATGTAGTCGGTAATGGGGTCATTAGACCCCAGCTTCAAAAGATTGAGGCTATCCAAAACTGCCCTCTTCCAGAGACAAAAACTCAGATCCGATCATTCTTAGGGATGGCGGGTTGGTACAGAATATTTGTACCAAACTTCTCTGCTCCTGTGGCACCCCTTACTGATTTGACTCGGAAAAATTGCCCTAACCGGGTTTGCTGGACAGGGGAAGCAATGGAAGCTTTCCAGGATATAAAGGCTGCGGTATGTGAAGAGCCAGTGCTTTATTGCCCTCATTTTGAAAAGCCATTTGTGTTGCAGACTGATGCCTCTGATAATGTCATTGGTGCAGTGCTCCTTCAGGGTGAGTCAGACAGTAGACATCCAGTGGTAGAAAGCTGTATCCAAGGGAGGTACGGTATTCTACCGTTGAAAAGGAGTGCCTGGCGGTAAAGTGGGCCTTGGACACCTTCATGTACTACCTTCTTCGTGGAGAGTTTACCATTGAAACTGATCATCGACCATTGTAGTGGATGAACAGAATGCGGGATACCAATGCTAGAATTACCCGCTGGTACCTTTCTATGCAGCCTTATAAGTTTAACATCCAGCATGTGCCCGGGAAAAGTAATACAACTGCTGATTTCCTCTACCGCTTACCAGTGTGAGATCTTAGGTGGGGGGATGTGTGATGGCTTGGATTTAAACCACACAATTCTTATATATATTCATCTTGGCAGTTGATCAAATAAAAGGACGTTACTATATTGGTTTGGTTTACAATCTCTATTTGTCATTGTACTGAGTTAGTTATTTGGTTTAAGGTTAAAACATTAAAACCAGTTAAAATTCCTCTTTGGCTAAAATGTGATTTTTATATAAACATAGCAAATTGTTAAAGTTCATTCTTGTAATTAAAATTACTTGAAATGTTTAATACCTGTTGTGTTGTGGGAATGGACCAGCCTAGTGACAAAGAGATTCAAACAGGAAGTTGTTCTGTTTTATGTGAATTCTAAAGGAAATTAGACTCTACCAACTTAGATTTTTGTCTAATAGAATCCATTTTTCATTAACTAAAATTTATCCATGGCTCTAAATTTAGTTAAATGTATTATTCATTCCAATTTTGTTGTTGTTGCTGTTGTTGTGAAAATGTGTATTGTTTTGTTTCATAGTGCTGGCCACCTCCATAAATTCAGTGTATGTTTTGTCTAGTGAGGTTGTTACTTATTGTATCCTGGTGTAGGTGGTGTGGACTGTTGTCCTCTGTCAGTTTGAGAGGATCATGCCCAGTTATGTCCTTTGTGGATCTCCTGTGATGTAATCCACATGGAATAAAAATTTGGGTCTTTTTCCTCTCTAATGAGGTTTGATCACTTTTTATCTTGCGTAAGCAAGAATTAATAAACCTATCACAATTGAAGACCACTTTGCTCCCTGTTTTGTGGCGATGGACTCATTTTTTTGTTGTGATCTGCTCAGGCTCATGATGGATTTTTCACAAAGGGACAATATCGACCCTGCCAAAAAGTGGTGGGGACATGTCCCACCCACAAATTATGCCTATGAACAGATGTCATATCACCTGTCGTAACATATGTCATAAGGTTAATCCCTAAGGGGGCGTGTCAAAGGTCAATGTCATCAATCAAAAATTTTTAAGTTTGGTGCAGCATAATAAATACTCCCAGCAAGAAGCACACAAGTATCCCGGCAAATCTGGGCAACTTCTGCAATCCATTCACCACTAGAGTGGTATTGCAAGAACTTACCATCCACAGACTGTCAACCAAAACTTAGGGAGCATCATATGGATTCTCTCCTGTAACACATGCAACACAGAAAAATCTGCCCACAGAGGCAACTTAACACAGGTACAATAATCTACAAACTCCTGCTGAACTGGTGCAAAGGTAAATTGTTGTCATATTTTGTCAAAAATTGGCTCAGATGGTCTTTGGACTGAGCTGCACAGAAATCACAAAAAAAACAAATGTTTGATATTTACAATGATCTTTGAGAAATATCCTTCTGAAGTACAAATTGACACACTGTGATAAGTGTCGAACATCTCTCCAGAAGGTTGTGGGCTGAATATGCCACGTGAGGCAATCTCAGATCATTCTGATCATTCAATACATTCTGAGTATTCATTATTGTCATTATCATTGCAGTACAACTGCAGATTAAGTGCTTACCGCAGGTCGAGAGAAATGGTCTTCAGCCAAGCCCAGATCCATTGGTCGGTCTGAACTTTGAGTTTTGGATTCTGAGGAAAAGATCTCCGACCTTACCTCTGTGGACAAATAATATTAAATTCAGATCACACACTGATCTTTCCTTGACAAAGCACTCTTGTTTCTCACTGAACATTACATCAACACTAGCTACTTAATTTGTGTGACATGGTGTGCCCTCTTGTAATCATTTAAGGTGCACTAAGCGATTTCTGCCAAACAGCGTTGATATTTGGAAGCATCAAAACAAACACGTCCATACCCCAACAGGACGTCGCCCTTATTTTGAAATCTCTCCCACACGTATGTACACTACCATGGCAACGACGATCGTGGAAACAAGTGAAGATGACACACAAGCATATTCAAATAAATCAAGTCAAGTCACCTTTATGTATACAGCGCTTTAAACAAAATACATTGTATCAAAGCAACTGAACAACATTAATTAGTAAAACAGTGTGTCAATAATGCAAAATGACAGTTAAAGGCAGTTCATCATTGAATCCATTGATGTCATCATCTCAGTTCAGTTTAAATAGTGTCTGTGCAATCATTTGCAATCAAGACAAGGTCTTTACAGGGGATCTGTATCTGGGGCTCTAGTTGTCCTGGTCTCCACTGTCTTTTAGGGCTGTAGAGGTCCATTCTAGGTACTGATCCACCATCTGGTCTGAAAACGTACTGGATCCGGGTGACTGCAGTGACCCTCTGACTTGGATACAGACTAGATCTGGTGGCTACGGTGACCTCAGAATAATAGAGAAACAGACTAATATTAGCGTAGATGCCATTCTTCTAATGATGCAGTAAGTACATCAGGTGTTATGGGAAGTATCTCCAGTTCCCGTTTACCTAATTAATGCAATCCTTTAATGGATTTGGATATTGAAGCACATTAGTGTGTTAGGTGTAAGACAGGTTAAAGAGATGGGTCTTTAATCTAGATTTATACTGCAAGAGTGTGTCTAACTCCCGAAGAATGTTAGGTAGGTGTTTAGGTGCCAAATAAGAAAAGGATCTGCCCCCCGCAGTTGATTTTGATATTCTAGGTATTATCAAATTACCTGAGTTTTGAGAATGCAGCGGACGTGGAGGATTATAATGTAACAAGAGCTCATTCAAATACTGAGGTGCTAAACCATTCAGGGCTTTATAAGTAATAAACAATATATTAAAATCTATACGATGTTTGATAGGGAGCCAGTGCAGTGTTGACAGGACCGGGCTAATATGGTCATACTTCCTGGATCTAGTAAGAACTCTTGCTGCTGCATTTTGGACTAACTGTAGTATGTTTATGTAGTAAGTGTGCAGAATAACCACCCAATAAAGTATTACAATAATCTAACCTTGAGGTCATAAATGGATGGATTAACATTTCTGCATTTGACATTGAGATCATAGGCCATATTTTAGATATATTTTTAAAATGGAAAAATGCAGTTATACAAATGCTAGAAACGTGGCTTTCTAAGGAAAGATTATTATCAAATAGCACACCTATGTTCCTCTCTGATGACGAAGAATTGACAGAGCAGCCATCAAGTCTTAGACAGTGTTCTAGGTTATTACATGCAGAGTTTTAGGTCCTATAATAAACACCCCCGTTTTTTTTTTACTTCAGAATTTAGCAGTAAGAAATTATCGACTATGCATTCCATTAGTTTTTCAAATTGGTGTGTTTCGCAATAGAACACAAAGAAATATAGAGCTGAGTATCATCAGCATAACAGTGAAAGCTAACACCGTGTTTCCTGATGATATCTCCCAAGGGTAAAATGTAAAACGTGAAGAGTAACGGCCCTAGTACTGAGCCTTGAGGTACTCCATACTGCACTTGTGATCGATATGATACCTCTTCATTCACTGCTACGAATTGATGGCGATCATATAAGTAAGATTTAAAGCATGCTAATGCACTTCCATTAATGCCAAGAAAGTGTTCTAGTCTATGCAAAAGAATGTTGTGGTCAATAGTGTCGAACGCAGCACTAAGATCCAATAGCACTAACAGAGAGATACAACCACGACCAGATGATAAGAGCAAGTCATTTGTAACTCTAAGGAGAGCAGTCTCAGTACTATGATACAGTCTTAATCCTGACTGGATTAAATTGTTACTCTTAAATTGGTTTGGACGTATTTAGTATTTTCTAGTCTCTTTAGTGTGATATCTAGGTGAAAGAGTCTGAGAATCAACTGTCTTCTGTGACGTGAGGCGGCAAGCAGATGGTTGGTTTAGCCAGTCTGCCTGCTTCCTGACCTGGGCCTCAGTTAGTCAAGTATAAACTGTAAGACTATGTGCCATATTTCTAGAGAGAAGAGCGGCACCACCCTAGGAAGGAAGAAGACTATCTCTTTTCAACAGGTCAGGTCTGCCCCAAAAGCTCGTCCAATTGTCTATGAAACCTGTGTTATTCTGCGGACACCACTTAACAAAAAAACTAAATCCAACACAAATAGGTTGTGTAAAACTAAGGTAAATAAACGTTACTTGCCTATCAAGATGAAACAACACCAACTTGGCATCTGCCTCCAGGCCTTGCCACAACTTGACTTCTCTCCACCACAGGAAAGCTGCTTCGATATTTATGCGGGTCCTACCTCTTGCTTGATCATAACCCTTCTTTTTAATGTTTTGTTACTCTGATACTTTCCTTTTTTCATATGCCATCTCTGTCTATTTATAGTTGATCTGCTAATATTTGTCCTGTGCATTCAAATTGAGTGCTCTTTTCACTCTCTATCATTTCAAGACACTCCTACTTACTGCTGATTGGCTACAAGTGTGTTTTGGGACTTGGTCTGACACTGTGGTCAAAAGTTTTTTTATAAATATTGCTAAATAAATAAGTGCACCTTTAATGTAAGGAATGCATAAACGGTGGTTAATTGTGTTTGAGTTGTACAACTCGGTAATAATTAACGTCATTATTTAATATGCACTAATACGATAGTAAACCAAAGTACTCTCTTCTCTCTCTCTCTCTCTCTCTATATATATATATATATATATATACACTGCATATATATATGTATGTATGTATGTATGTGTGTGTATATATATGTGTGTATATATATACATATATATATATATATATATATATATATATATATATACACACACACATATATATAAAGAGAATTTACTCGAACAATTACCTTTACCAGCAAAAGTATACATATGTGAAGCATATGTCTGCTTTACATTTCTTTTGTTTATTTCTTTTTACCCAAAATAGGTTGGATTTTCCATCAATGAGCACTATAAATACATGTAATTTGTGTTTAATTCATACTGGACGCCAGAGGGCGCATGTGTGCAGAAATTCCACATATGCATTAGGTTGTGAAGAAATTTTCCCAACGATTAATCAAAGCATGCATCCGAAAACTTAGGCAGGTGACTTACTGCCGTGCTGTCGTATCAGGCAATGACTTTGCAGGGAGTGTTTTTGCACAAAGGCACCTTTTGGACAGGCTTCTAAGGCAGCGTAATGGTTTAATGATCTACAGCCAAATATAGAGAGCTTTGGTGATAACTAAGTGGATATTTCATTACTGCAATATTCATTTCTAGCTAGAAATGACTTAAAAAGTGGAAAACGTTGACCAGGAACATACATTTACACACAAAATGACCACCGACCGCAACTTTCAGACACAATTTTTATTTTCTGGCTGAACAGTTAGAGAATGGAATGCACAGGATTATGGGACATCAAAGGCAGCGAAGGATACATCTATGCTGCCTTCAAAAACCAGCCAGATGAAGGCATCTCAGGAGACAGGAACTGAAGCTAACATTGAATTCGGACATGCCTTGATGCCTTCCTACCCTGGAAAGCATCCTTAGAAGGCAGCATTTTTCAGTTTTCGGATGCAGCCGATGTGTGAAACACCGGTAATAAAACCGGTATCACCTGTTGGGGAGGCTGGGCTTGGGCTAGTTTTCCCTCTTTTCCAGTTTTTCACAAGTTCATCAAACAACCGCAGTAAGAATATTTCATCAAGCACGGTGAGTAATGGCTTCTCCTGTTATTGTTACTTGCACCTCTTGCCACACGTACAGTTTATCTATCTCTGTCGCTGATAAATGCACGGAAATAGTTAGGCTGACAGAGAAGATTTCAGAATTAGAGACACGCATCCAAACTTTAATTGAGGACAGTAAGAATGTTAGGGCTCTAAATACGGCTTTGGTTGCGTCTAGCTCAGGGATTCCTGTACATTGTTCGGTTCTGGAAACAGAGCCCCTGCAGCAGGGCAACTGGGTGACAGTGAGGCAGCGTAGTCGTGGGTCAAAACACCGCTCTTCTGTTCCGATCAAAAAATTAAACTCAGTGATACACCCACTGAGAAACCTGATGAAAGTGCTCTAGTTATTGGTGATTCTATTGTACGGAACGTGAATATAGAGACACCAGCCACCATAGTCAAATGTTTATCGGGAGCCAGAGCACCTGACATCTTGGCAAATTTAAAAGTGCTGGCTAATGCTAAACGTAAATACAGTAAGATTGTTATTCATGCCGGCGCTAATGATGTTCGACTTCGCCAGTCGGAGATCACTAAAAATAACATTAAAGAGGTGTGTGAACTTGCAAGCACGATGTCAGACACTGTAATATGCTCTGGTCCCCTCCCTGCTTACCGTGGTGACGAGATGCATAGCAGATTGTCATCACTCAATGGCTGGATGTCTAAGTGGTGCCCACAGAATAACATAGGTTTCATAGACAATAGGACGAGCTTTTGGGGCAGACCTGACCTGTTTAAAAGAGATGGTCTTCATCCCTCCTGGGGTGGCGCCACTCTTCTCTCTAGAAATATGGCAAATAGTCTTAATGTTTATACTTGACTAACTGGGGCCCAGGTCAGGAAGCAGACAGACAGGCTAAACCGACCGTCTGCTAGCTGCCTCCCGTCACAGAGGTCAGCTAATTCTCAGCACATAGAGACTTTTTCTCCTAGATATCACACTATAGAGACTGTGTCTGTTCCCCGAACTAGAAAATATAAAAAACGTCCAAACCAAGTTAAGATTAACAATTTAATTGAGGTTCAACAAATAAAAAACCGAAACAATATGGATAAACAAATGATAAAGCTTGGCTTATTGAATATCAGATCCCTTTCTACGAAAACACTTTTTGTAAATAATATGATCACTGATCATAATATAGATGTACTCTGTTTGACAGAAACCTGGCTAAAACCTGATGATTACATTATTTTAAATGAGTCCACCCCCCAAGATCACTGTTATAAACATGAGCCGCGTCTAAAAGGCAAAGGTGGAGGTGTTGCTTCAATTTATAACGTTTTTAGGATTTCTCAGAGGGCAGGCTTCAAGTTTAACTCGTTTGAAGTAATGGTGCTTCATATAACATTATCCAGAGAAACAAATGTTAATGATAAATCCCCTGTTATGTTTGTACTGGCTACTGTATACAGGCCACCAGGACACCATACAGACTTTATTAAAGAGTTTGGTGATTTTACATCCGAGTTAGTTCTGGCTGCAGATAAAGTCTTAATAGTTGGTGATTTTAATATCCATGTTGATAATGAAAAAGATGCATTGGGATCAGCATTTATAGACATTCTGAACTCTATTGGTGTTAGACAACACGTTTCAGGACCTACTCATTGTCGAAATCATACTCTAGATTTAATACTGTCACATGGAATTGATGTTGATGGTGTTGAAATTATTAGGCCAAGTGATGATATCTCAGATCATTATTTAGTTCTGTGCAAACTTCATATAGCCAAAATTGTAAATTCTACTTCTTGTTACAAGTATGGAAGAACCATCACTTCTAACACAAAAGACTGCTTTTTAAGTTATCTTCCTGATGTAACCAAATTCCTTAGCATATCCAAAACCTCAGAACAACTTGATGATGCAACAGAAACTATGGACTCTCTCTTTTCTAGCACTATAAATAAAGTTGCTCTTTTACGCTTCAGGAAGGTTAAGGAAAACAGTTTGACACCATGGTATAATGAGCATACTCGCACCCTAAAGAGAGCAGCCCGAAAAATGGAGCGCAGCTGGAGGAAAACAAAACTAGAGGTATTTCGTATTGCTTGGCGGGAAAGTAACATATCCTACAGAAAAGCATTAAAAACTGCTAGATCCGATTACTTTTCTTCTCTTTTAGAAGAAAACAAACATAACCCCAGGTATTTATTCAATACAGTGGCTAAATTAACGAAAAATAAAGCCTCAACAAGTGTTGACATTTCCCAACACCACAGCAGTAATGACTTTATGAACTACTTTACTTCTAA